>NC_091751.1:37552363-37852363 GCF_043380555.1 Nothobranchius furzeri
TAAAAGATGTGAAGACATATTTTATTCCACAGATGTTGTTTTCTCTGAAATCCAGCTGCAGCATTTAGCTCTCAGCTATTTGTTGAAAGAACAGTTTTTCTCTAAACTGTGATGGAAGCAGCTGCCTGCTGCTGCCTAACGTTAACAGGATTTAGACACACCATCCAGCATACACACACACACACACACACACACACACACACACACACACACACACACACACACACACACACACACACACACACACACACACACACACACACACACACACACACACACACACACACACACGGTCATACATCTAACAGCTGGGATTCTCAGACTTGTTTGAAAATGTTGCTGATCAGTTATGAAAATTATTATTTCTGCACCATCAGGTGATGCGAAGCTAAAGGGAAATAAAATCTCACACATGAAGGAGGGCATGAGCTCACTGATGAAGTAGCCAGCGTGTCTGCCTCATGGATGGAAACTGGAAGCTGATTCATCAGAGGAGCCTGAGAACTGAAAGCTTTGGCCCTGTTCTACCTTTAGAACCTCTAGGAACCACGCCTGCAGCCCGAGAGCCACATTCTCTGTTGGGAACATCTGGAACATCATCTGGGTTGATGAAATGATGCTTATACTGAGAACAAACAGATAATTAATGTAGCTTTTCATCTCATTTGTTAAACCTCACACAAACTGAGGACTCGCTGGTCAGCGTAACACAGCGCTCTCCTGCAGAGCATCATGCAGCCTAACGAAGAATGAAGCACTCGCTGGTGGGTTGTATTGAAGGCAGAGCAACGATGAAAGTGAAACTGTTAGCGAGAATAAAACTGGATCTGGGATGCTTCACTGTCGGTGAAGTTTTCCATCAGTGCCCGTCCCTCTAGACTCTGACACGCTGCAGCATTAGCATTGTTAGAAGGGAGCAGAGCATTGTTCTTTATCTAAACTCCCAGGAGTCTAGAATCATTTCTATTCCATGAAATGTACACATTGTGAATTTTGTTTTTCTCTATAATTTTGTGGATAATTGAATTCAAAACCCCCGAGGTGTTGTATCGCCTCTGAAGCTCTAAGCCGACAAAGCAAACATGCCGACAGGAAGAAATCCCAAAATCTGCCTCCGTGTTGACTTATCATATTTATGCTATTGGAAAACTTATCTGAATGCCGTCCGTGTTGGTCTGAATAAAAACGGATTGACTGACGCTGCCAAAAACTAAAATAATTGCCTTAAAAATAACCCGAGGATTCACAGCACCCACTCTGAGCCCCACAAGCACACACGCTCAGACACACGTGTACTTATGTGAGCGAGGGACTACAAAGCACTTGGCAGTTCTGGATTTGCTTGTTGAGCTTTCATTAGGAGTGATGGAGGTGCAAAGGCTTTGTTTGATCACTGTCTCATCCATGTCCCAATTACTCCAGTTAGCTGCCAACAAAAGTGGATATGGAAGCTGAGACAGCCTTGAAGTCCATGCGCCCCACCCCCACCCCCACCCCTTCATTTTCTTTACTCTTTCTTTATTGGTTTTGTTAACCCAACATGTATTTGAGTGTATTCAGAGTAGAACGACGTGGATCTTCCTCTCCTTCAGCTGTAGGGGAGAAAGATGTGGTTCTTCAACTTAGAGTACATCTGCCTCACTAAGAAAAGAGCCTCTTCACTCAGAATAAAAACCGGAACCAGGGAAAGGACGGCCACTCTTGGATATTCTACTTATTAAACAGACATTTTGCTTCTTTTTAAGGTTTGATATAAAACCTGTGACACAGTGTGCAAGTCCAAACAGCCCAAACCAGAGTTGTTCTGCTGGTGATGCTCATGCTCACAAATAACTAGAATCCCATGCAAGACTTAGAGACTTCTAAAACAACTTTGCATAAACTATGTGAAATCGTTGTGATTATAACAGCTTTGGTGGGATTTTCTGGCCATTTAGAATTTTTTTAATACAAGAAGAGGAAAAATCATTCCTATCATGCATGTTAGGCTTTCTCTGTTTGGTGACAGGACTCATGAGCTAGCGACTAACCAGCTGGTGCGGAGACCAAAGTGTAATGAAACAGCTTTGATTTGATAAGCTGTTTCTGAACCTTCTATGGTTGTTGGCAAGCATAAAAATCACCCTCAGCAAAATGCACCATTTTCACTTAGACAGTATTTCTGCTGAAGTATTAAGCATGATAATACCATGTATCCATTTTCAGCCGCTTATGCAGGGTCGGGTCTCAGGGGCAGCAGCCTAAGCAGGGAGACCCAGACTTCCCTCTCTCCAGCCACTTGGACTTGGGGGAAACCTGAAGTTCCTCCAGCGTGTTCTGGGTCTTCCTTTAGGTCTTCTCCTGGTTGGACGTGCCCGGAAAACCTCACCAGGGAGGCATTCATGAGGCGTCCTTACCAGATGACAGAGCCACCTCAACTGGCTCCTCTCGATGTGGAGGAGCAGCGGCTCTACTCTGAGCCCCTCCCAGATGACCGAGCTTCTCACCCTATCTCTAAGGGAGAGCCCAGCCACCCTGCTTGTACCCACAATCTCGTTCTTTCGGTCACTACCCAAAGCTCGTGACCATAGGTGAGGGTAGGAACACAGATTGACTGGTAAATCGAGAGCTTTACCTTCTGGCTCAGCACTCTCTTCACCACAACAGATCAGTACAACGCCCGCATCACAGCAGATGCAGCACCAATCCGCCAATCGATCTCACTCTCCAGTTTTCCCTCTCTCGTGAACAAGATCCAGAGATACTTAAACTCCACTTGGGGCAGGACCTCATCCCTGACCTGGAGAAGGCATTCTACCCTTTTCCGACTCAAGACCATGTAGAAATTTATAAAACAACACTGCATGAACTGCTGTGATCGGAGCCCTTTCAATAAGGTAACAATTACTGTTGGTACTGGTTTCACTGGTCAGCTGTTAGCTCAGCAGACCTGCAGAAGGTAAACATATTTCTGTGAACGGGTAGCTAACTACCACTGGGGAGAACGTTTTACCCTCAGAAACAAGCCTAAAATCACAGATGGTAGTAACAAACTGCTTTAGCTTTGTTCAGACTGAGGTCCTTCAGTAAGCTACAATGCTTTTGACGGTAATTAATCATACTCTAATATAAAAACACTCATCAAATGACCATTTGAGTGGGCTCTCCGTTATCCATGATACATTCCTCAGAGGACCGTAGTGGTTCATCACTGCCGTGGCGGGCCTCAGAGGGAGTGAGAGAGTGTGGTGGTTCTGCATCCAGAGTCTATGAGCTGGTCATCAAGACTAGTATCATCATGTGGCCTCATCTGGAAGAAATGAGAACTGTGAAGGAATCGTGTCAAAAAGGGGTCTGGAGCATGATGTGAGGTTGTTACGGCAACTTGGTGGTAAGGATTTGAGAATATGGAGAAACTTCAGATTTTTTTGAGTACCGAAACTGTACAAATATCTTTATTTCCTGGATGGAGGTGTTCCTAATCAGCCATGATCAGATGGGTCATGAGGAGCATTGCAGGGTCTTGATGCAGGTGGATGCAGAGATAAACAGCTGTTATGGAAACTTTCCCTTTTTTTAACTTAATGGATGTTTCTTTGTTTAATTTTCCTTGAAATTCTCTTGCTACAACATTAAACTGTTGCTAGAGAGTTCCTGAACTCTTTTGCCTGAAGCAAGAACATTAATTGGTACAAAAGTCAAACATCCAGGCTGCAGAAAAACAAAACTAAAGTCAGTCGTGCACATCTCGGGCGAAGCTGTCATTTTACATAACACAGCAGCAGCAAGCATCATGATGCCAAACAAGCCTCCTCTGCAGCGAGGTCAGCTGTATCACACACACACACACACACACACACACACACACACACACACACACACACACACACACATACACACACACACACACACACACACACACACACACACACACACACACACACACACACACACACACCTATTTTATCATTTCAGTCACGCACACAGTTGTGTTCCCCTAAATCCTGGAGACCACACGGACTAAGGAGACAAGTGTTAGGATGTAAGGTGACATCGGGTTTTACACCGCGAGGATCTTTCGCTGTAGATCTTCAATTTCAAGTTAATAATGCTTGATCCATGTATCTATCCCATAATGCATTGCTCTATTGCATGCGTCTAAATCCACATTGAGCCTTTTCTTTCTCTTTGTTCTTACATTCGATCTGCAGCACGTTGAAAGCATCCTGCAATCTGGTAAATAAATCAGAAAATCTGCAGATTTTCATCTTTTTATGTCATTTTGGGAAAAAAAACTATTTCCACAATAAGAAGACACCTGTTTGTTACAGATCAGAACATTTGCCTTTTTCGCATTTTAAAAGAATGTCTTAATGATTATTTTCTAAAATATTTTGCATGAAATGTTTAGCACAATCTTATTGTTGTTCCTTTTGGGTGCTTTTCTTGCGTCGCCAGAACAAATTTCCTCACACAAAGAACAACGAAATGAATCTAAATCTAATATTTATAAGACATCGCTGACAAATAGTAAACACTCTGAAATATTCTGTCTTTACTTTTTGACACCAACCTATTTTACGGGCTGTCAAATATCTTCAGTGATTTGTCACTTTTGATTCTGACGTGCTGTACTACACTCGTCACTTTGCATTATTTAACATCCTTGTTTTCCATTCGCAGCCTGGTCTGAAGAAATCTGACAAAACGTAAAAACGGATTAGACAGTTGGCTTAAACTGAATTTGTTCAATATAATCATCTGTGTAAATTCTCATTCATCCTGGTCAGGGTAATCCTGAGAGCATTTTCTTTGATTGTAGTGTAAGTTTATACAGAAACCTTCTTCTGTGGAAGAAATTGGATTTTTTTTCTAGCCCAAGAAAAATAACACATTCAAGGAGAAAGGAAGTAATTTCACACATGCTCTGCAGTGATGAAGTTTTCTCCTGAAGGAGGAGGATGTTAGGACGGAGGTATGAAGATGAGAGTGGCTGCAGATTAAAAACATTAACAGGATGCAAAATGGTTCAAATTAAGCTTCAGTTTCTTTTTTTTTTTGTTTAAAATAAACTCACAAATCTTTCAACTCATATGCAGTGGTCTCTAGTTTAAAAAAATGCTTTGCCAAGTAAATCATGCAGGGAAGAGGCTCTGGCGCTTCTGTTTCAGTAATTAAAAGTGAGTCAGAGCAGGGAGGAGCCGAAAACGGCCGGATCTACACTCCTATTTCCTGATATTTGGACATCTCACCTCTGATTGGACAACAGCAACGCAGCTCTACCAGTGACTCTGTTTGCTCTGCAACGTTGAGGTTTTATCTCCACAAATGACACAAGCCTGGATGAGTTGTGCTGTGTGGTGGAGTTGTTAATGCTAACGGCTAGCTTCTACTAACCGAGGTGTGATCTGCTCTCTCCTGGATGCTAAATTAACAACAGCCTCCCCCAGCACTAGCCGAGATAAGTGAGTCACCTGCTTTTCTAATCTGAGCGTTTCCACATCTGTTTTCTATTAACGGCTAATGCAGAAACCGGGGTACGGGGACATTCTCACGTTTAGCCTGTGTGTGAAACTCAGTAAGCGATCAAATTTAAAATGATAACACTTAAAAAAGTTTCTCGTGAACCTGCTCTTTAACATCATTGATTGTGTTCATTTTTAGCTGTAATGCTTTTCACATTTAGTCATTAAAAAAACGATAATGTCTTTTATTTTATTTGATCAATTTCAATGTATTACAGAGAGTAGTAGATAAGGAGACACACACCACTAATTCAAACGTCAACACCCATGCCACAAGTCAGTTCTCAAGTAAATGACAGTAGTTTAGGAATTCTAACATCTGTTCTACATAAACAGATCAAACGGATGTGTGTGAGTCAATGTTACATGTGAGCTTGAGTCGTTTTTATTCCAAAACCTTTTCTCATTATTTCACCTTTTGTTGGAAGAGCTTTTTTTCTGTTGAAATGAGTCAGCTTGTGCAAGGTCAGAGAAACGGCCTCGACTTCTTTTCATTCTGATTCTGCAGAAGCAAAATAAAGTCTCTTTTCTGCAAAGTGAAGCAAAAGGCAGAATCTGTTCATGATTCTTTCAATCTAATGTTCAGAATCAGACCTTGCATTTCTAATTTATTAACAAATATTAACTTTTTGTTTGCAAACTGCTGCAGAACATCCTCCAAACTAAAACTCTACCTGACAAACCAGCTGAATGTGTTCTTATTTAAAGTCCATCCACATGAAGAAATAACTGAAACAACAGTGAATGCACACAGCTAAACCCGACCATGCTCTTATGAGGAACATTTTCTTTAATAAAGGAATTTTATTGACATTTATTTGCTGCAGTGTTGGTTTGATGAAATCCTGACAATTGACAAAGCCAGAATGCATTAAAGCCTCATTGTTTTAATATATTTAAGAATTACATGGAAGCTTCAGAAAGGAACCCTGCAGTGCTTTGGAACTGTGCACTGTTTGCTTTACACATTTCTTTTTTTATTAACTTCTCACAGAAATGACGTAACTTCAGTTTTCTACAACGCTTATTCTCCTAAAGAGGGAAAATGGAGAAAAAACAAGTAAAGTTTGATTTGAGGTTTAGTTTTTAAATATTCAGACTGTAAGAGAAGAGCGTAAAGAAGTGAAGGAGCTTAAAATGTGTCAGTAATGCAGTTACACTTGTTTTAGACACAGTCAGTGACTTGATGCAATTTGCTGGGTTCCTTATATAGGAAACATTATTTCTGGTTGGCTTAATGAACTGAACTGAATTGGAATGTTTATTATGTGAAGTGCCTTGAGATGACTCTTGTCGTGATTTGGCGCTATATAAATAAACTTGAGTTGAATTGAATATAGAGACATATTCATCTCTTTTTTACACTTTTTACTTTAAAATCGTTCATATGGTTTTGCTCCAACTCTCACATTAAGCTAAATTATCACAAAAAATAACAAGTATAAAACAATGAAAAACATATTCATGCTTAGGCTCCGCCCTCAAGGATTGGTTCTAAGCTTGCTGCCAGGGTAGCACTGCCCCCCTTCTAGCCCCCTAGATCCGTCCCTGCTTGTTTTCAAACTAAGGACCTCATTGCTTTTATGCCGCCGAGGCTACCATCCAGCTGAATTGCTATGGAGATTTTAACATTCCAGACATGTGAATGATTTTATTTTCCATAAAATCCTAAAGTTTTTCCTGAATGTTATGCTCCAACGTTCCGCAGACTCTCACGTTTGGAAGTTTGCAGCAATGCTCGTGGTGACAACGATCAAAGGAGCAGATCAAAGTAACACACAAAAGCTCAGTTTGTGTGTAGGGGTGTAAAGAAACGCAGCAAGAGTCACACACACACACACACACACACGCACACTCACACACTCACACGCACACATGCACACACGCACACACGCACACACGCACACACACACACACACACACACACACACACACACACACACACACACACACACACACACACACACACACACACACCACCCCGTTAATGGTGGGCCTCCCCCGACTCCCTACTCTCTGGAATCATCCCCACATAAAGATTCTCAGAGGGTGATGAGATCATTCCCAATGACATCATCTCTTCTCACTGTGTTTGTTCACTTTTCATTTTCCATAATGGAGATTTATTATAGAAACCCAATAAACATGTTTGAATGTGAGTTATTGTTTTAATATTTCCTGTAAGAAAACCTTTTATCTAAAACAATTAAAATAATAGTTTAAATTTCCTCCATCATGTTCATCTTCATATTTCAAACGATTTGTAAAAAATATTTTACTCTACGTTTTTATCACAGAACTAAAAACACGATCAGATGTTTATTGACTAAAATTCTGTTCTAATTATTTTCTTTTCCAAAACACTAACATAAAAATGGTAAATTTAGTGCTTTTATGAATCAGATTTTAATCAAATGAATGCAGTAATCAACTTTAACAAGTATCTTCACTTGAATTAATCCATCCATCCATCTATCCATCCATCCATCCTTTCATCCATCCATCCATCCATTCATCCATCCATCTGTCCTTCCATCCATCCATCCATCCCTTCATCCATCCATCCATCCATCCATCCTTTCATCCAACCATCCATCCATTCATCCATCCATCTGTCCTTCCATCCATCCATCCATCCATTCATCCATTCATCCATCAATCTGTCCATCCATCCATCCATCCATCCATCCATCCATCCATTCATCCCTCCATCTCTCCATCCTTCCATTCTTCCATCCATCCATTCATTCCTCCATCCATCCATCCATCCATCCATCCATCCTTTCATCCCTCCATCTCTCCATCCTTCCTTCCATCCATCCATCCATCCATCCATCCATCCATCCATTCTTCCATCCATCCTTCCATTCTTCCATCCATCCATCCATCCTTTCATCCCTCCATCTCTCCATCCTTCCATCCATCCATTCATTCATCCATCCTTCCTTCCATCCATCCATCCATCCATCCATCCATCCATCCATCCATCCATCCATCTATCCATCCATCCATCCCTCCATCCTTCCATTCTTCCATCCATCCATCCATTCATTCCTCCATCCATCCATCCATCCATCCATCCATCCATCCATCCATCCATCCATCCATCCATCCATTCTCTTCCACTTATCTGGGGTCAGGACTCGAGGGCAGCTGCCTAAGCAGAGAGGCCCCTACCTAACCCTAACCCCAAAGTGACGGAGTTAGAGCCATCTTTGTGTTGACTTGTGTAGATCAGCTGTGGCGGCCATATTGCATCAGACTGATACCAAACGTTTATCAGGTGTAGATGTGCACACAGTGAGGAATTACTGAAACTCCATGTGCTCCATGGGACCGGTG
This sequence comes from Nothobranchius furzeri, assembly GCF_043380555.1. NCBI lineage: Eukaryota > Metazoa > Chordata > Actinopteri > Cyprinodontiformes > Nothobranchiidae > Nothobranchius > Nothobranchius furzeri. Next base: position 37,561,210 of record NC_091751.1, read on the forward strand.
TACATGTAGGCAAAAACATTATAACCCACCTTTTGTCAGTTAACAATAAAGACGCTATCAAAGACTTGAATAATTTTAATGGAATCTGTAAACATCTGGAAGCCTGACTGATTGTGGGACAGCTGCTTCACTTTACGAGCACTCTAGCTTGTCTGAAAAGTTGTCACCGTCTCCGCGGCCATCGGCGTGTCAGTGACAGGTGCAGAATGACACTCGCCAAGAAGCAGCTGGCAGTTGTGTTATTTTTCAATTATGAGCTAATGATGTGATGGCAGCAAAGCTAAAACCGTCTGTTAAAATAAAAATAACGGCCTGGAGCCTGCTCCATTTGTCATAACAAAACACACACTCTGCTCTACGAGGTTAAACCAAACTGGCCTCTTTGTACAAAGTGACATTTACCACTGATGGATTCCTGACGCACACTGCAGATGTTAGATTTAGTCTAGCACATCTCAACAACGTCCTCTTTTTGGTGTAGCCAAAAAAAAAACTTACCTCTCCCTCCCTCCATCGTCTATCCTCAATCACTCTCCTCTGATTTTCAAAGTGAGAACATCAAACAAAACTCAGACTCAGTCTGTTAATTGCTGCACCTTGGGTTAATAACTTCATGTCATGGGAATACAGTTAATGACCTGTGGAGTTCAGCATATCTCAAATGAACTAATGAATAAAGACACTCACTGCTCTTTAAACAAGCCCAGGCTCCCTTCAGAGGTTCTTACTCGGGTTCTCCTAGAACATTTGTTTCAGTAAAGAAAGACTATGTGCTATCTGCTCACATAAAACGTGTTTATCTTTGGATAACTCATGCTCATACATCTACTGATGATCTGATGTGGTTCGCAATAGACTGAAATGTAAAATCAAAAAAACACATTTCCTGGTCTTTTGACTAGAAAGCACATCAAATGACCAGAAAACGAGTCAACACTTGTTTAAAACGTGAACAGAACAGTAAGTGACTTAACTAAATGTGTTACGGTCAGAACCACGGACAGCAACCAGCGGTTTCATTGTTTGGTTAAAAGCAACACTTGCTCCAGGCAGCTATAACAACACGCCAGTTCTGCAGAAAGGTCACAGATTTATATTTTTACTTTTGTGAAAAGAAATGTCGAATTATTTTTTCCTCAAGAATCCCTGAGGTTAGAAATCAGTTTTTACATTCTTATAAAAAGACTGCTTGTCTGAAACTGAACTGTAAAACAAAACCACCATAAAGAAGCTGAGGTGTCTGAGAATAGTGGCCACCCCCATGATGTCACCTTAAACACAGGTGCAACCACACCCCCATGATGTCACCTTAAGCACAGGTGTAACCACACCCCTCATGATGTCACCTTAAGCACAGGTGTAACCACACCCCTCATGATGTCACCTTAAGCACAGGTGTAACCACACCCCTCATGATGCCACCTTAAGCACAGGTGTAACCACACCCCCATGATGTCACCTTAAGCACAGGTGCAACCACACTCCTCATGATGTCACCTTAAGCACAGGTGCAACCGCACCCCTCATGATGCCACCTTAAGCACAGGTGTAACCACACCCCTCATGATGTCACCTTAAGCACAGGTGCAACCACACCCCCATGATGCCACCTTGAGCACAGGTGCAACCACACCCCTCATGATGCCACCTTAAGCACAGGTGTAACCACACCCCCATGATGCCACCTTAAGCACAGGTGTAACCACACCCCTCATGATGTCACCTTAAGCACAGGTGCAACCACACCCCTCATGATGCCACCTTAAGCACAGGTGTAACCACACCCCTCATGATGTCACCTTAAGCACAGGTGTAAACACACCCCTCATGATGTCACAATAAACATAGGTGTAACCACACCGCTCCTGATGTTACCTTAGGCACAGGTGTAACCACACCCCTCATGATGTCACCTTAAGCACAGGTGTAACCACACCCCTCATGATGTCACAATAAACACAGGTGTAGCAACACCCCTCATGATGTCATCTTAAGCACAGGTGTAACCACACCCCTCATGATGTCACAATAAACACAGGTGTAGCAACACCCCTCATGATGTCATCTTAAGCACAGGTGTAACCACACCCCTCATGATGTCACAATAAACACAGGTGTGGCAACACCCCTCATGATGTCACTATAAACACAGGTGTAGGAACACCCCTCATGATGTCACAGGTGTAAACACACCCCTCATGATGTCACCTTAAGCACAGGTGTAAACACACCCCTCATGATGTCACCTTAAGCACAGGTGTAAACACACCCCTCATGATGTCACCTTAAGCACAGGTGTAACCACACCCCTCATGATGTCATCTTAAGCACAGGTGTAACCACACCCCTCATGATGTCACAATAAACACAGGTGTAGCAACACCCCTCATGATGTCATCTTAAGCACAGGTGTAACCACACCCCTCATGATGTCACCTTAAGCACAGGTGTAAACACACCCCTCATGATGTCATCTTAAGCACAGGTGTAACCACACCCCTCATGATGTCACAATAAACACAGGTGTAGCAACACCCCTCATGATGTCATCTTAAGCACAGGTGTAACCACACCCCTCATGATGTCACAATAAACACAGGTGTAGCAACACCCCTCATGATGTCACAATAAACACAGGTGTAGCAACACCCCTCATGATGTCACTATAAACACAGGTGTAGGAACACCCCTCATGATGTCACAGGTGTAAACACACCCCTCATGATGTCACCTTAAGCACAGGTGCAAACACACCCCTCATGATGTCACCTTAAGCACAGGTGTAAACGCACCCCTCATGATGTCACCTTAAGCACAGGTGTAAACACACCCCTCATGATGTCACCTTAAGCACAGGTGTAAACACACCCCTCATGATGTCACCTTAAGCACAGGTGTGTAACGTGATGACGGAGCTATTCCACCGAAGGTTATTTACCCTCTCTCCTCAGATGTCTCTGACACAGAACTAATCTGCATGAGATATTGCTCAAGGTCATGCATTTGCTTCTAAAACTGTTTCCCTTCCAGCTCAAGAGAAGAATGAAGACAAAGAACTATTTCTTTTAATAAATCAGAAGAACTCTATTTTAATAAAGCTAATCAAACAACGTTAGCCAATAATAAAATGTGAACCAATCTGTGAAATGAAAATATTAATTGCTTGATATTATAATCCTATAGAATATAATAAGTAATATAACTTTAAATGTTTCCACTAGGACTGATCACACATAATGTAAGAAGACAGATGACACATTGCTTTTACTGATCCATTCTCAACCTTCCAGGTCTGATGCGAGGCGTGGTTTTGGTGGTGCTTGGTAAATCTGTCCCTTTTTGATTTGACCGTAAATCAAAACACCCAAATTATAAAACTAGGCCCATGTCATCTTTAACTCCAGTTCAAAGCTTTCTAGAGAAGTTGTCAGAGTGGCCAATCCGTAACTCTCCTTTTCAGCCAGAAGAACCTGACAACAAGCTGGATAAAATCTGTTGCTGTTCCACCTGCTGCAACGGTTCCTTTCAGAATAAAAGCTGAACCATCTACCCCTTTTTGGGTCTCGCTAGATGGCAATAAACTGTCGTGACCCGGAAGTATCTCAAGACTGGTCTGGTCGGCAACCGCTGCTTTTCCTACCGGCTTCGGTTCCAGAGAAGGTCAAGCTGGACCTCGACATTCCTGATCTAACGGGGACTTCCGCCAAGGGAACGTAGGCCGGCAGAATGGCGTCTCAATGTGTGTTATGAATCTCCAAACCAAAAGCAAAAACATCATCTTCACTCTCATCAGAACTAATCGTTTCTCCGGATCTGCTGGTTCTGAAATATTCACACATACACCATTCTCAGTCTTACCTCACCTTAGTTACACCATACATTTAGTGTTAAAGTTATTCCCGTTTTAATTTGTTTAGTAATAAATCTTTAAACTTTTAAAACTTGACTCACTCTCTTTTCTTGAAGTTAATACGAAGTGTTGCTCAATCCCTGCAATAAAAAGATCCGATCTTCTGATTAAATTTACTTAAAGATCCATTAAGGTGATATTTCATACTTCGTGATATTTCACATTTTATGGTTTCTAATTAAATTTAGGAGCATCTTCGCTACAGGTGTAACCCCACCCCTCATGATGTCACATTAAACACAGGTGTAGCAACACCCGTCTTGACGTCACCTTAAGCACAGGTGTAACCAGCCGTATTTCCTACATAATATCACAGTACACGATAGACAATAACTATTTATGTATTTCTGAACAATCATACATACTTCCTGAAAAGGGAAAAGTCAGGATAGCAGCTTTAATTAATTAATAAAATGTGATATAATAAACAAAATTTACATTCTGTCTCCTGCTCTCCTTTATGGTGTCGGCATCTCCTCTCATGAGAAACCATTTCCAATTTCTGAGGGCCTCGCACTTCCAAGGAAGTTTACAACATTCCCCTCTTGGCTGTTCCCAAGAATACACCCCGGACAATAATAAATACAAACAACCAACCAGCATGCATACTGTTGGTGTGCCACAGCTTCCTGCTCCCATGACTCAAACATAGTAAGGCCTTGCCACATTTTTAATTAAAGACATATATTTTTTCTCCATGACAGAACTGCAGGGCGATTTATGATTTTCTTCTTCATGATTTAACTTCGCAGAATCTGTATGAAGGTGATGAGGAAAAACATAAACGGAAAACTATCAGACTCATCTGTGCAACAGTTGTGAGTCCTTGAGGAATAATATCATGACAGTGCTTCCATTTACATATCGCTTTGATGAAAAAATGTTTGTTTTTTTTATTGGCATCAGTGGTAAAAAGTGTTTTATTCTTCTCGTTTTTACAAGAAACAAGTAAACAATGCGAGGATTTGAAAAGACGAGGAGGAAAATATTCCCTTAATGTGTCGTGTCTTTGTGGAAAATACACGTTAAACATATTTTATAAGCATTTTTGTTCCTCTGACATAGATGACTGAGCAGACCCAACACACACTCATGGCGATCTCGGTGTTCTGTTAAAGCCCGTTGCTTCTCTGAGAGCAGCACAAGCTGTCCTTGGTGTCAGAGCACATCGGCCGCAGCAACAATGAGGCTCTTATACATCAAAATCCAGTGGCAACAAAAGCTCCTTGACAAGCAGACATCTGGGAAAAATGCTGCACTTGAGCACAAACAAAAACACATCCGATCGCCAGCTGTGACTTATGGCCGTGTCTGTGCAGGAGCGTGCAACAGCCGTGGAAAACGGAGCTGCAGACGAACAAACAGGAATATGATGTAAACCGGAGTCTGCGTGCTAACGGGTCGGGATTACCGGTTAGAAATCCTGTCTTCTGTGGTTCTTTGTGGATGTTCAGAGGAAATTGGATGAAGTTTCCAACAACTCCTTGGAAAAGACATTTAAAGTGATACAATGATGCGTTTCTGTGGAGAGAAGCAGCCCCGATCGAAAACTGGAACCACCGATGACTAATTTTTCTCCCAAAATCGCCGCCGTCGTCGTCTTCCTCCACTTATCCAGGTCCGGGTCGCGGGGGCAGCATCCCAACTAGGGCGCTCCAGACCGTCCTCTCCCCAGCCACCTCCACCAGCTCCTCCGGCAGGACCCCAAGGCGTTCCCGGACCAGATTGGAGATGTAACCTCTCCAACGTGTCCTGGGTCGACCCGGGGGCCTCCTGCCGGCAGGACATGCCCAAAACACCTCCCCAGGGAGGCGTCCAGGAGGTATCCTGACCAGATGCCCAAACCACCTCAGCTGACTCCTTTCGATCCAGAGAAGCAGTGATTCTACTCCGAGTCCCTCCCGAATGTCCGAGCTCCTCACCCTATCCCTAAGGCTGAGCCTGGCCACCCTACGGAGGAAACTCATTTCAGCCGCTTGTATCCGCGATCTCGTTCTTTCGGTCATTACCCAAAGTTTATGACCATAGGTGAGGATTGGGACGTAGATCGACTGGTAAATCGAGAGCCTGGCTTTCTGGCTCAGCTCCCTCTTCACCACGACAGATCGGCTCAGCGTCCGCATCACTGCAGACGCCGAACCAATCCGCCTGTCGATCTCCCGATCCCTCCTACCCTTACTCGTGAACAAGACCCCGAGATACTTAAACTCCTCCACTTGAGGTAGGACCTCTCTCCCGACCCGGAGTTGGCAAGCCACCCTTTTCCGGTCGAGAACCATGGTCTCAGATTTGGAGGTGCTGCTCCTCATCCCAACATCTATTTTATATTTAGTCACCGAGTCTGCTTGAGCCATTATTTCTTTAGTAATCTTTTAAGCTTTGTGTGGTATTCTTTTAACCCACAAGGGAATAAAACGCTCTGTTTCTGTAACCCTTACCTCGTACTCACTGTCCGCCTTAAATCAAAGAGTTTCTCTTTTTGCCTTTCAACTAAACAAACTCGCACCATAAAACCTTTTCTGTGTGACGTTTTCACCTTGAGACACAAACTTTCTCTGTCATTGCTCTCACACAGCGCTTGCTGACCTTCCCTTGGAGAAAACTTTGTTACTATTGAACATAAACTACCTATTCATTCTGGATAAGACATCATGTTTATGTTTATGTTTATGCTTATTTATTTGGCAGGTGCTTTTATCCAAAGTGACTTACAATTTATAACCTATAGGGCATGTTGTGATCTGTGGGGGAAACCGGAGTACCCGGAGGAAACCCACGCATGCATGGGGAGAACACGCAACTCAACGCAGAAAGGCCACAGCCGAGTTTTGAACCTGCAACCTTCGTGCTGCGAGGCAACAGTGCTAACAACTGCGATACCATGCACCATGCTTGACAGAATCCACTGTCCAATAAATCCTATCTGGCTTCAGAACCCCTTGGACATAGATTATTCCTAGAGGGCTACCATCATAAACTTGTAGTTGTTTTAGTTTGTTTGTATTTGCTCCAACATACCTCGTTTAAAGGAATGAGTTAGCAACGCTGAAGGAGGAATCATCTCAAACCAGCAGGAGGGTAGCCACTGAGGGCTGCTGTTGCGGATCATCAGCCTAGGACGGTGTTCCCTGGTCCTCAAGGCATACTGTCCTGCATGCTTCCCATGCTGCCACACACTTGACTTAAATGAATGAGTGATTAACAGGCCTCTGCAGCACTCCTCCTGAGGATGCAATCTAAGGCAGGTGTGCTGAAGCAGAGACATGGAGAACATGGAGTAAGTCCTAAGGACCAGGGTTGAGAGACAGAGGCAGGAGGGATGCTAGGGTGTCCTATCTGAATTTGTTAAATGAAACACTATAAATCATCCCCACGCCTCTACTTCCTCACAGATTTACCCTACTTCCTGTTCTTTTAGTTCTCTTTTCAATAAACAGAACTGGAAAAACTGTCTTCAAAACAGAAGCTCACAATACAATCAAGGTTCAAATAACTGGTAAGTGAGGCTGGATCCTGTCAGGATCTGGGGTGAGTCAGCACCGTTCTGTTCAGTTTGCCTCAAGTCTCTGCAGGTGGGCGGTTCCGGAGAGCGGCCAGCTGCAGGCTATTCCTAATCAACCAGTCCAGCGTTTATAAGGAGCTGAGAGATCACTTCACTTCGCCAGATGATTACTCACATTGGGTATTTCTTGCCATCTTAGAGACAACAACAGCTTTAGTCTTTGTCCTGTGCTCACTAATAGTCATCGTCGTTGTTGTTTGAATGTACTCCGCCTTGTCCTCACCAGGAACTCTCGCCTCAGACCAATTCTGCAATAACCTGGATTTCTCCTTCGAACCTGATCTCCCTCCGCACCTGGACCAACCCGCTCTCCCACTGCTCACCTCCCTTGGATTGTCGGATTACCACAGACGCTGCTCACCCCCCGTTCCTGTCTGCCCTCCCAAACTCCTGGATTTCACTCCCACAGTAAGAACCACAGACACTGAGTCCTCCAAGTTCTGTTCCTCTCTGCCCAACCTCTGACCAGTGTTTGTCCCTGCAGACCCAGCCCCGGAGCTGTGCTCAGCCTCACCGCCACGTCTGGCGGTGCACCCTTATGGGCCATTCCCATCTGTACCGGGTCGGCACGGGCCGGGTAGCCCCAGTCGGCCCCAGCCTGGCCCGGTTGATTCTACACATCCTTGCCTTAAGCCCATGTGGGCTGATTCTACCCACCAATCAGAGGCTTGCTCTAATGGAAGGTGTGAAGTTGCTGTCAGCAGTGGGTGTGCTGGCCCTGGTCGGCCTGAAGCAGACCCCCTCGAGAAGAGAGCTGAGAATGAGCCTTGGTTGGCCCGGAAAAATACCAGGCCACCCAGATATGTAAACAACCTACGCTACCCGGCCCGGGCCGACCCGGTACAGATGGGAATGGCCCATTAGTTGCCTTCTAAATAAACATTTATTTTTCTTCTTACCTCCATCTCCTAGTGTGGATCTGCATGTCTTGGGTCAGGAAACTCCCCACAGTCATGACAGATCCAGCTTCATCATTGGCTGATAAAGTGCCCTTGAGCAAAGCTGAACACTGGAGAGGTTTAGATAAAATAACAGAAACTGTTGTTAAAGCCTGAAATGGTGACTAGCACAAGTGTTCTTAAGCTCCTCGTGGACAACATCGGAGTAGAATTAGAACATTTGACACCGGCTGTCTGTTTTTCATCAGCTTCTTATAAAAAACAAAACAAAAAAACAAATGAGTTTTATTGTGTAAAAGATGTTTGCACATAGCATGCACTCCCTCTGATTTTTATGTGATTGAGTTTTGCAGAAATACAAAAACCTGTAAAGAATCGGCACAAATAATAAAGTAGGAAAAGTGACAAAAATACCCTAATTTACCATTTTTATTCACCAATAACAAAATAAAAGTTAGAAACTCTTCTGGATGATAAAAGCTTTCTGTCTCTCGCTTCTCATCACTCTCGCTGAAGCGATTCCTGTTTTTCCTCTCTGCCTCTGCTGCAGCATCAGAACTCAGGAATATTTTAGAGAACTCTGTAACGTTTAGTTAAAGCGAAGGATCGCGTCGTGCATCTCCATCCTCTGAAAACTCACAGAGATCCCCTAATCTGATATCTCTGATAGAAGAATTTACAACAGCACGACTCTGACATGAATTTAAAGCTGCCTGATGATGAATGCTAGTCAGGTAGTCGATTAGCTTTGAAAACAGATTTGTTCCCGACAACGTTTCCCTCCGACTTACAATTTAGTTTTGGTTTGAAAGCAAACGAGTCCTTTATTAATTCCGTTAAGTTTGACACAAACTCCCAGCAAAAAGCCATAATTTGAACTTGGATGGATCTTTCCCCTAATGTGTAAACATGTATTAGCATATCTGACACTAACGACCAATCTGTTATTCCTTAATGGCCTCGTATTTTTCTAATTGGATGAGTGTGCAAAGCTAATTAATTATGAATTACCTGCTAATGGTTGCATATTTGTGAGCCCACAGCCTATTAGCCTCCAGTAAATACTTATTAAGAGGCCCTGATTGTTAAGTAATTTATCACCGTGCTCATCGTCTAATAACTGTTCTGTTTCCTTTTCTTTCTGTATTTTGTTGAAGAAAATTTAGCAAGTTTGACACAAAAGAGACAAAATAAAAACAATATCCATTTACTTTTGTTAGAATGAATGAAAGTTGTTCAGTTCACTGTATTATTCAGTTTAAACTCAACGTTATGGGAATGTAGACTAACTTAGATAATCAGAGCGCAGGTTTGGGTAGAGATCAGGAACATCATCATTTAGAGCTCATTTCATGAATTAATGAAGACTTCCTTCCTTTTCCTAACACTTGAGCATCTTTCAGAGTTAAAACTGTTTTGCTCAGATTTTTCCATCACGAAACGTCCTGGAGCTTCAGACCCAGAAGGGGCAGGAACGAAGTTAGATTTCAAACGTTTGAGGAGAAATTTAGAATTTAAGAAAACTAAAAATCCAAACATGAAACTGTTGGAGGTTTTCAGAAAACAGGGTAAAAAAAATCAGGTTTCATTCCCCGTGTTGGGGGGTGGTCCAGCTGTTTTCTAACGCTGATCGAGCATCTTCATTTTGGACAAACTCACCCGTTTGGACAGCTTTCTGGGATTTTGTCATTGCTGCTGGGATCCCAGCACTTCTCCTGCTTCTTCCAAAGGACTCCAGGACATTCCCAGACCAGCTATGCAAAAGGATCTCTCCACCTTTACAGCTTTCCTAGGATGTGGAGATAAAGCGACTTGACTCGGTTTCTTCTGACGTTCCTCGTCCATCACACAGGGTTAGGCTCTTTTTCTTGTCTTTTGAATTTTTCAGCGTGTCGAAGGAATTTTACTTTGTCTTTTGCTCTTGTTTCACATCAGGTAAATTCAGTCATTTCTCTGTTTTTCTTTGTTTACATTTAAGTCCTTCTGCCGAGGATCTTACAGTTGGATTCCTGAACTGCTTCAAGACTTCTGACATTTGAACTTGAGCTAAGAACAAACTTTATTAAGATTGACAAATCTAAAGCCTGCTGAGACGTAAAAACAGAGTTCATTTAGAGTTTGACTCCTGAACCTTTTCAGAAAGCGTGTTCTCCACCCCTTAGTCAAAACCGAACAGTAACTTTTGGGAATGTTTCTCCGGGTGAGTTTAAAGCACTTTGGAACAGAACTTTTCAAATAGGTCATATGATAAAAAGCAGAAGAACGCATGCAGCCTCACCTGCAAACAGCCTGACACCGAGCTGATCAAAAGGGCCAGCTTTTGAAAGTGAATAATCAAATAAAAGGAATTATTCATAAAAATGACACTCTGGCTCTAACATCTCCCAGCTGCGTATGTTACTTTTGAATTTCCAAATGAGGTGTTGTCATCTTCCTTTCAGTTTGTTTGGTGCCTTTTAGACACCGTACTGCTCTTCCTCTGTGTAAACACAACATATACCCTTATAAAATGCCTGTGGCTTATGAGGTTGTGATGGCAACAGCTAGATGCACTCAGGCTTGCTTTCACGCAGCTGGGACCCACACTGTGTTTTAACCTCAGGGGAGGTGCATGCTGGGAAAATGGAGAGCAGGGTCAGGGTGAGGAGGACGTAAACTGGGAATTAATTACGTTGAACACACTGAAAAGTCCCAGTAACATTCCAAAGATGCATCTTTGATGTGTTCTTCTTTATTTGGAGGATTCAAACGGTTTAAAATCAAGGTAGCGATCAACGGAAGAGGAATTTCAAAGCAAAGAAAAAAATTACAATCAATAGAAGAAAGAATCTTGGAATGAAAGGAAATTGAAGGAAGATAATGGAGAAAATGGCGTCCTTATGTGAGCTGCTGAGGGTGTGTGGGGAGATGAGCTTCTGGAAAAAACAAAAAACCTTCCAGGAAAAATACGATATTCTCCCTTAAATGTTGAAGAAAGAAATTTTTCCTTGTTCGTTTCTGTATACTTTCACAGACATTTCTTTGCCTACATTTTTATAAGAATATTGAAATAGTTACAAGCAATGAAATTTATATAATTTTTGGCGTTAGAAGAATCTGGCAGCAGTTTGGTGAACGCTGCTTTTGTCTGAACTGTCTCTTTATGACGTTTATGAAGGTTTTATGTTAAAAACATAACTTCAGGGGTTGTTATTTCTCTTTTTGTTCTGTTGCCAGTTTATTATGTACCCACCCAGAACTAACACACTCTAATTAAACAATCTTGCATTTAAGTTGTTGCATATTCTTATTCCGGCTCTTGGAGAGTACAGATGCTTTTTTCCTCCTCTCCTCCCTTTCTTATCCCGAGGTTCTTTGTCTGTCTCTGGGTGTACGGCGCTTCTGAATTTTTCCTGGAAAACTGGAAACTGAAATTATTAAAATGTACCTGGTCAGTTGGTCTCTCAACATGATTGACAAAATTTTTTCAATGATGAGAACGGGAGAAGGGGCTCCCGGGTGACCCTCTGGGACAGATCCAGTTGGGCATGTCATGGACTCCTGGAAACAGTGGAACCTGATTTGCTTATCTCAACTGTCTGTAGAGGTTTCTGATGACGTCTGGATAATCGTGGTGTTGGTGTCAGGTTTCCTGCTTTTTGGCCTGGGAGGTTACCTGGCTTACCGGAAAATTAGCGAGCTGTCGAGGAATATTGGCTCAATCCCGGAGCTCAGAGATGGATTGCACCGCGCTGTGAATGCACAAACTCATATAATTGTCGAGATGAGCCGTAAGCTTGGAACTTTGGCTGAGATTCATGCATTGGCACAAAGATGGATGCGATCAAGGAGCGAGTGGATGAATCAGCATGGATTGGGATAGATTAATTTACGTCATTATTGGATTCAGAGGGGTTGAGGACCAACGGAACTTTAAGACAGAGAGGAAATTATCTCCGTCTGCCCCAAAACAATTTCTTATCTGAATCTGGTGCCCTTGAGCCTGTGAGGCTGAAACGAATACCGCCCCCTCAGAAGAAATGTAGAATGTTGCCGTCTCCATAGCAACTCTTGTCTCCCTTTCCCAGCCTGGACGGGACTGCGAGCTATGAAGGCCGCTGAATCGTTCCAGGAGTCACTGTGCCCTTTAAACCCAACGACCTCCCACCCCTGTCCAGACTGAGGTGACAAGCGCTGCTTATCGTGGCTGCATTCACTGACGTGTAGTCCCAAACCCTACAACCCCACCTAGTGGACATTTATGTAGTGTTATGTCTGAAGTCTGTTGCATTTCTGTCTGAGGTGTTTTTTTGTATAGCCAAGCTGCCCTCCCTGTGGAGGGTAACTCTGAAGTGCCTTTTTTTCCTCCACCTGACCCAATCCTCATGTAACCCCTCTGATCTCTATTAAGGTAGCACGACTCGGGTTGCGAATGACCACAGTCACCAATTCTTCTCATGTGTCTAGCTCTGCTGGGTCCCCCGCGGGGCTGTCACATCTGGGTCCCGGGTTGCTGGGTTCCGAGCTCAGCCGGCTTGGGGGTGAGAGGCTGCGGGCGGGTCTGTGGGCTTGCCGCTGATATCCCCCATGACTCTGCCGGCTGCTGGTTGTGGCCCACCGGGGCAATCCTCTGCACCTCTCGAGGAGGGCAGGGGCTTTTTTGGTTGCAGTCTCCCTGGGGTCCCTGCACTCTGGGGCAGCTCCTGGATCTCTGGAACTTGGAGCTCCTTCCATCTCCTATGCATTTTTGGGGGGCAGATCTGTGGCCCCTCACACTCTCTGTTGGATGCTCCTATAGATAAACCTTAGCGCGTGTACACACACAGGTGCTCACATGGTGCTCTCATAAGTATGGTTTTTGGCACGTTCAACACATGTCAGCTGTGGTTGGCACTTAATGCACTCTGATTTATTATCTTTATTGTTCAGTAAAACGATGCTGATTTTACATTTCCTCATCAGGTTGACACAGTGATAGCTTGCTCCTGTTGTATTGCTGTGTGTCCCTTTTCTTTCTTTTTTCTCTCCTTCTTCAGGTCTAGAAGCAGACTCTTGTTCATCATTGATTGTTTGTTTTTGTGGAACCCCCCACCCCCCACCTTTTGTCTCTTCCTTTCTCTTTCACCTCTGTCTCCGTGTTTGGTCGGAATTAAAAGCATTCAAAAAACAATAACAATAAAGTTTTAAGTATCAGGCGTACCATTAAAAGCAGACGCTTTGATGCTCCACCTGAGAGTAAAGCTGTAAGGCTTGTCACCAGCATTCAGACATTAATTCTGTTTGCTTCACAGCCAGACAGGACACGGTAAAAAAAAAAAAGTTTGTCTTGACGGCAGAGGATAAATGACCAAGTTTTAGACTAATCAGGGGAACCATGCTCTTGGGGGCAGTGATCAGACATTCAGTCTTTTCAGAATTTAACTGAAGGAAGTTTTCTTCAATTCAATTCAATTTTATTTATATAGCGCCAAATCATGACAAGAGTCGTCTCAAGGCACTTCACATAATAAACATTCCAATCCAGGTCAGTTCATTAAGCCAGTCAGAAAAATGTTTCCTATATAAGAAGCCCAGCAAATTGCATCAAGTCACTGACTAGTTTCAGTGACTTTACAGCAATCCTCATACTAAGCAAGCATATAGCGACTGTGGAGAGGAAAACTCCCTTTTAACAGGAAGAAACCTCCAGAGGATCCTGGCTCAGTAAAAGCAGCCATCCACCACGAATCACTGGGGATGGAGAAGACAGAGCAGACACACACACACACACACGCACACGCACACGCACGCGCACACGCACGCACACGCACGCGCACACACACACGCGCGCGCGCACACACACACACACACACACACACACACACACACACACACACACACACACACACACACACACACACACACACACCAAGCAATGTGTCTATGGTTACATTGTGATTTCTTAGTAAGTACTCTATTTAGCGAGATTTGCATCATCACCATCAGATCTGCCACTATTCCTTCTTTTAATAACTCAGTTGACACAGAGTGGACTCCATATCAGTTACCATGAAGGTGGAGCCTAGCAACTCCCATCATTACATCTGATCTGAAGTGAGCAGTCACATTGTTCTGTTCGTTACCGATCACCAAAACCTAATTTAAACTTCAGATTCCAATGCAGTGTTTTTACTTTCACAGACTTTATGATGAGTTTGTGCTGCGTAGATGAATTGTCTTGTTAGACAAGGCCAACAATGCAGTTGCCATGGTAACTGATGACTGCGGTGTCGTACTCTACAACATTTGACATTTGCCAGAAATGTTTTGGGTATTCCAGCCTTCTATGTGTTTATTCCACTGACTGCTCTAAACAAGACCAGAATCAAGCACAGGGAAGTCGCTCCTTTTCCACACAGCATTACTATTTCAACTCCAAAATTCAAGTTTTCCCTTCTGATGAAGTCTGTTGCTGCCAAGCTCCCATCTTTCCACACTTGTCACTCATCCTGACAGTCCATAAAGCAGGCGTGGCATGAGGTAAACGGCACCTCCGGAGCCTCAGCAGGTAGCCGGGAAGCAGGAGATGAGCAAAAACACAACACAACGCTGGGCTTCCTGTTTGTAGCTCGTCTACGGTTCCATTCTTGGTCGAGATACAAAGAGTGATGATTTATAATCCTTATTTGTCTTTGTACAGTTTTATGCATTGAGCAGCTTTTAATATCTGAAACTTTCATAATGCCACTTCAGATCCACAAAATCTATAATGTCGCTTTGGAAAATGTCACCAGCACGTGTTATTAAGCCCTGCATCGGTTAACTGGTACAGCAGCTTGTATCGACCCTAACAGGTAACTAAATCTACCTGTCAGAATCACGCCTCCAGCTCCGAGCTGATATATCTCAGCAGGGACCAACAGTTCCGGACTAGTGAGGCGGATGTGTTGGGGGGTAACAAGCCTGTTGTTTAGCCGACATGTCACATGAATCAAGCCAATTGTATGATGGCCTTCTTTGTCGCCACGGCCTCGTAAACACCAAGGTCAGCAGCTACAGTGGATGGATACATAAATGGGTCATATATATTGTAACAAGGCCACGGGGGTTAGGACAAACACGACCCTGAGTGCAACCTTGCTTGTCCTCCCCCCACAAGACTCATTCTGCCAGACTCCTTTATTGCTCATTTCTATGGCAACAGTCTGGCCGTTGGGATGGACTCTTTAATGCCTGATTGACAAACTTGCTCTTATAGAAACAAGGAGGACAGAGGTTCCAGTTTTTTCACATGTTTTTATGGCCTGATTTTATTTATTTATTTATTTATTTACTGCCCCTTTTCCACAGGAATGTTTGATTCGCTAGATTGTGCAGCGCTAACTGCCCCTTCTTGGCCAGAACATGCCATCACCGTATTCCAGCTCCACCCCCGTGCAGCGGTCTATGATCTCAGGCCAGCCGAGCTCCCTGGGACCCCTGGGGCAGAGAAACAAAGATAATAATTGGCTCCGGTTTATTGCAGACTGCATTTTGCACATCACATATTTGATCTATTCATCGGTGGACAGCAGCGAAGCCCGAGGAGGCTACTTCTACACCACAGACCAGGAGGTCGTCAACGGAGCGTCCTCTACAGACTCGGGGACATTCAGACACGAGTCGTGAGAGATTCATCAGGTGATCCATAAAAAGAGGCACAGTGATTACCTCTGCTGCATTGTTTTACTCTCATCATTAATGAGAATTGATTTGTTGATTCATGTGCCTCAAACTCAGCTGGAGGTTTTCAGTTTTACTCCATAACCTGAAATAGAAGCAACACATGAAGCCAGTGCAAGTGTCTCAAACAAGGATTAAACCCAGCAGTAAAAAAAAAACCAATCCCTTAGCTCATTAAAATGATTTGCAACAGTTCATATAAGTTCAAGTATTAAATATTTAATCTATAGCTGATGTTTATTCCTGAAAACACTGAATTCTATATTAACGGTCAACTTTTACAGTGGTCGCTAGTGTCCATCTACGTGAGGGTTCTCCAACAGGCGTGCAAGGATGGATGGAGTCGAGCCCACTTTTCTAAAGAGCCGTCAAACCAGACACAGAGTGGATGGTTTTGATTGGCCAGGACACCGCTTCCTTTTAATTTGTCAACAGCAGCGCCATTGCCCCATTAGTACAAAAAGAGAGTTGAAGATATTTAGAGACAGCCATGGAGCAGCTTGAAGAATACCTCACAGAAAAACTCCAAAAATATGAAGGTTTTATTCACCTGTGGATGGGAGAGTGTAAAGATACGCAACATTTTACTGGTGGATGGAAAGGAGGTGAAAGGTGTGTTTAGAGGTGAGGGAGAATGAGGAGGTAGAGGAGAATGTGCCCGTGTTAAAAAGTATCTGAAATACAGAAAACACAATAAAACACCACAGTAAATGCACTATCTTGAACCAGATACATGACAGGATGCCCTCTGTGTTCCAGGTGGGGAACTGCTTTGCAAAACTCCTCAGGAGACGGAGAAGTTCAAGAGAAAAACCTATCCGTCAACGTGTGAGCGTCTCTCCCTGGTCGAGCTGACGAGAGACGCATAAATTAGCCTTAGTCATACTGGGCGAAAAGCTAAGGTGCGCCTGTTTGAGAACATAGAACAGAGGCAAAAGTAGCTTAAGACAGCGGGATTTGGAGTCTTATTCTTGAAATCTTGTTTGGGATTGGCTATCAGCAACACAACTCTACCACTGACTCTGTTTGCTCTGCGACGTTGAAGTCTTCTCTCCACAAATAACACAAGCCTGGAGGAGTTCTACTGTGTGGTGGAGGTGCTAATGCTAACGGTTAGCTTCTACTAGCCAATACGTTCTCTGCTGTCTCCTGAATGCTAAACTAAATCTCTCTCTCTCTCTCTCTCTCTCTCTCTCTCTCTCTCTCTCTCTCTCTCTCTCTCTCTCTCTCGCTCTCTCTCTCTCGTATATATGTATATATATGAGCTGGAGAGAGATAGAATAGCACCTTTGTGTGATTATATCCTTGTTTTTTGCATCTAAGGAGAACACATTTACACACCATAGCATACCGAACATACACTGTCAAAAACATGGATTTGAAATATTTTCTGTATAAAAAAGCTTTTTTGGGCAAATATCTTTCCATTTTATTTCTCACATTTGAAGGAAATCACGATAATCAAATCACAAAATAATACTTTAAATTATTCTTGTGATCAACACATTTTAAAATATGTCAAGTGTCTAATTCTCCCTCATTGAATAAACTTATTCCTATAACTGAAAAAATGTGAATAAAGCCTGAGTAAGCAGGAAGGAAAGAGGAGAAAACAAGCAAATAAACACATCATCTGAAGACTGGCTGTGATGACTGCTGCTTTTAGTTCTTTATTTTGATTCATATTTTCCTGCCGTCATCTTTTACTGCAGCATTTAGGCTGTAATTCTGGCATTTCGAATGGGTGAATCGACACTGTGAGGCTCGGATAAATGAGGAGGCTGAAAGACAGAGGAAGGAAAATACGAAAGGGTAAGGGGGGCACTCTGCGAGGATAGGAGGGGGTGAGATGGATGAAGATGGACAGTAACGGAGTGGAAGAAGAAGAAAGGTGAGGGGTCAGCGATGGCGGAGCTGTTCAGGGCAGAGAGGTGCTGAATCTCTCATCCAGGCAGCGTGTCCGTGTTTCAGGATCTTTAGGCTCATGGCAGGATGAGAAGTCTGTGAATCAATCACACCTCCACCTAGCTGGTCAGGTAGACGCTGCACCAATATTGACCTTTCATCAAAAAATAAATAAATAAATAAATCAGCTTCAGTCCTTCTTGTCAGCTCACTCATGATGGAGTCGATTAGTCTGATGACATGTTTTATAAGTCTGTGAAACGAGTCTGCTGAAAGATTTATGTTCAGAATAAGATGCAGAACTGAATTATTTAGATTTTACCATAACACTGATCTAAACATTTTCTTTAAAATAAAACCCAACAAGAGGAAATGCTTGTTAAATGAGTAATACTTTTCTACTATTAAAATCCGACAAACAGGACATTTCAACACAAAGCCTACACATTTTTAAAGCACCAATCAGGACACTCAGGGTGTCTAAATTTGAATAAATAATGTAAAGTAAGCTCCGCTAACCTTTTAACTACATTTTGAGAAATTATTAAGTTATAACTGATTTTATGATTCGCTCCGGTCAGTGACGACATACATTTGTTGTTTCAACATATAAAAGCTGCTTGACAAAGTTAAAGTATTTCTTATCTTTCAGGGGAGTTCTGAATACATACATTATGTCTACGCAGTGCATTTTCAAATCAAAGGCATTTTCTCCCCAAGGGTACCATATAAAGAAACTTTTCTGTTCTCGATACATTGAAGTGCTTGTTGGTCTGTAGGAGCAGCTCCAAATCCCAGATACCAACACTTGACTCACAGTTGCAAGTTGAAAACTGAAAGCGTGGAAATCTAGATGGCCAAAGCTCTGCAGGTCGGTCTAGCGTGAGAAGTTTTGTGTTAAGCTAATCACAGCGCTGTGCTGGTTTGATGGGCCAATCACAGCACAGCACATCACAGCTCTATATGATGTAACAGTGCAAAATAATTACATAATGGCGGCTTGTTTGAAACAGCTTTAGCATCAACTTTGGACTATTTAGACTTGGGCTTTTTATTGAGTCAGCAGCAGATAGAGGTACTCAAGTCCTTTATTTTGAAAAAGGATGTATTTGAGTCTTCTTCAGATGAGTATGGAGGACTGCCCCATTGATTAACATCTGTAGAGGGGATTGCGTCACGTTGTACGTTGTCCAATAACACGTGGAGACAGTTTGAAAGACAACAATAGATTCCATGCCATGACTGAGCTCTGTCTATGGGTTGTGGCCAGTGGTGGCTGGCCAGTAGAGGGCGATAGGGCGCCGCCCTTCCAGTTTCCCCACTGTTTTTAATTTTTATTTAAAAAAATAAATAAACAAAATTAACAATAATCACATATTCTATGTTAATTGTGTGTTTTGTAACAAAAATAAATCATATATATATATATATATATCTATGTTGGTCTCTGCCGGTCTCTGCCGAGCGGTGGAGGCTGTGTGCTGTTTTTCAATCGCCCAAACAGGACGGGACCAGTTGTCCAATTGCTGACAAGAAAATCAAAGGGTAGGAATGGGAATGTATCCAATCAGCATCGACGTTGTTTCAGAACGTTTCAGAAGCATGATGGGCGATAGAGCTACCGCCAAGGCTTTCGTTGGTGTTTGGTAGAACTCGGAGAGTCTCGACTCCAGTGTTGGGAGTAACGCCGTTTAAGTATAACGGCGTTTCTAACGGTGTTCTTTTATAGGTAACGGAATAATCTAATTAATTACTTTTCCCGCCGTTGCAACGCCGTTACCGTTACTGGGGACGGAAGGTTGTGCGTTACTATGTGCTTGTCAAACGTTGAGCAACAGTGTGAGTCTTTCTGACCGCCACACTTCAGCTGCAGCCAGGGAGAGAGAGGTGTCGGTAACACACTACAAACATGATGATGATTGACCGGGTGGGCGGAGACCCTCACGGTCTCAGTCGCTGCATTCTGTAGACACAGTGGGAATAACTCTGTTTAAAATAACCGCGTTAATAAAAAATATTTCTTTCTGTAACGAGCAAACTAATTAATTACGTCTTCTTTTATCAAAACGTCGTTTCTGTTACTGATAAGAAAATGCGTGCGTTAAGCAGCGTGGTGTGTTGAAGCTGTCATCAGCTGATCAGGAGCTAAAGAGGTAGCTGTTTTCATCCAAGTGCGTCACGGCCCGTGAAGAACGAGGAAGACGTGATGAATATCTACGGCTGCAGACCCCCCGCAGACTTGTTGCTGCAGCAGCGAATCTGCGGGTCTGCAGCCGTGCCCTTCTTCGCGTGACAGCGGGACGTCCCGAAGGTCCGCTCACCTGTTCACCGCTCAGACGTCCTGATCTTCTGCCTTCCTAGATCATCCAGCTGTAACCTGTTCCTGATCATGTCTTTAGTCCCGCTGTAACACTGATGCATCTGTCTCAGACGGCATGGAGCTCAGGTGTTATTAGAACTACCTGTGTGTGTTCACCACCCAGCTTCAGCTCTTCTGTGGTTGGGTCTGACCCAAGTTAGTAAATGTGAGTCCTCCATCAGATCTGTGCCTCTTCTAGTGTCATTTTAAAGGATATTTATTTATTTATTTAACCGTTACTAGATTACCAGCAACAGAAATGCTGCTAAAAACACACAATTATGTGAAGCTGGAAAAATTAGAATACTGTGCAAAATTACATTTATTTCTGTAATTTAACTAGACTGAGATTTAAAGGCTCGGGAACCTTTACAGGTGTTTCTATTTGCAATTTTAAATTTTAGCTGATTGGGTTTTTGTTAAATATCACACAGTGACCTTTTTATAGTCTAGATAAGTGTAATGTTCCTATTAGTAGTTCCTCCTGTTAAGTGCGTATTTGTTTAAATTATTCAGGTTTATATAAAACATTTGGACATACATTTTATTATGTTCAGTCATTAGTCATTTATATTTTACTATTGCAGTAATTCTTGCATTCTTTAATGAAAAAAGTAACTAAGTAGTTACTTTTGTTGGTAATTAGTTACTTTTATGATCTTGTAACTCAGTTAGTAACTGAGTTACTTTTTTGACAAAGTAATCAGTAACTATAACTAATTACTTTTTTAAAGTAACGTTCCCAACACTGCTCGACTCCAGCACGTTTTTGGTCGTGACTCGTGACGCACATGGAGCAGACGCAGACATGGACGCCAGTGAGCCTACAACCAGGATAACCAATCTCAGCAGCCACTGAATTCAGTTCGGTCCCTTCTCCAGTATCCGTTCGAGAGGAGAACTATGGTGGAAAAACTTAATGTCAAAGAGCTTGGACCAGATCAGCCCGACGTAAAGATAAGCCAGCAGGAGGAGGAGAGAGGTCAACTGTAAACACGACGCTTCTCCCAAAATTGGTACACCAGGAAGCAGTGGCTAGCTGGATGCAATCACGCTAATGCGTTATTTTGCTTTCTGTGTTTGTTATTCAAAACGGCTGGGATCCACAGAAGGTGGATGTGGAACTTGTGTCTCATTGGGGACTCCATTCATTCTCTGACTGAGGAATGCAGCGCATCAGTGCAGCAGCCAACAAAGAAACGGAGGACGTTTGGACAGGGAGAACAGCAGCTGGGTGCAGAGGTAAGCTGTACATTACATTTCTGTAAACAAGACTATCAGAATCAGAAATCCTTGGTTGTCCCACAAACCGGGACATTTGTTTAATAACATGTACATTGTTTAATGTGCAATAACTGTAAAAACTCATTTCAACACACATACCTATTATACATATTTAATCATGTAAATGTGTATTTCAAGTAAATTTGTACATACATCAATCTGATTCCATTTTACTTGTTACACTTCTGCTGCAGCAAACAAATTTCCCAGCTTTTGGGACAATAAAACATTTCTGATTCTCAATGAGATGTTTTTACATTTGAAGTAAAATCATCTAATTGAGAACCAGAAATGTTTTATTGTCCCAAAAAGTGGGAAATATGACATTTGTAAGAGGATACTGATGACATTATTTCCTATGAAAGTGTTTCCACTTTCCATAAGTCCTAACAGTGTAAATTTCTGGCATTTTGTCTAAGTAGTGTTTACTACCATTACTGTAACAGTGACCTGCTCATAATTTTTCGTGTTCACTCAAATGTTGAAATTAAACAAAATGTTTTTGTTACTTGCCACTTGCATTGCCTATTTACCATTTATGGTCATGTTATTTTATGTGCAATTTAATGCAGTATTTTTCAACCTTGGTCTGCAAGGCAGTTTGCCAATAGTCAGACACACCTGGATTAATCAGTTTGTCCAATAAAGTAAGACAGGAAATAAAAGAGCTGTGCTTAATTCAGGAAATAGTGAAGTTGTGCACAAAACTCAGAAAGCACAAGTATGTTTAAAAAAAAATAGCACAGCCCCACCAAAAATATTTTTCACCAGCCGCCACTGGTTGTGGCCAGACTATATATTCACTATAAACTGACCCTCTTGTACTTAAAAGCATCAGTGAACAACAATACTGTCAATTAGATGTGGAATAAACAACATCAAACATCATCAAAATTTATAAATAATAAATGAGGAAGGGAAGTTTTTAAATTTTAACTGGTAACTTTTAAAAACTAAAAGCAGTAAAAGTCAACAAATGAAGTGCGATGTATAGAAGCTGTGTGTGCCTTTAAGCTGAAGGTTCATAAAATAAAACTATTTTTACTCCTTTTCACCGACACACAGAAGAACACATGGTCCATTTCCTCCTCCAGTCATTGAAAAAGACACAAACAGCAAACAGTCCCCGAGTCTGCCCCTCCCAGCCTGTTTATAACCACATTCTGTTGTTTTGGTCTGTTTCTTTGTGTGTGAAGGGAGGCGAGTCCCTTCAACCTTGACCGAATGTCTCCGCCCTGCTTTCCAGCTGTGAACAAATAAGATTCTTGTGTTTGGAACAGAATCAGTGGGTCATGTGTGGTCTGGCACTTCACTTCTGAATCAGCTGCAAAACAATATGCGTTCAATCAGCATGACTCAGAAATCTCATGTTACATGATAAAACTTGACTTTTCTGCTTATTTGTTTACTTGGGGTTTGTGTTCGTTTATCAGTTCTACACCGTCTCTGCCCTGCTTCCCCCTGAGCTTCATTCATCATCATCATCATTGTCAGCCATCAGCATCCATAATCTTCTTCAGTCTAACTTTCATCCATCAAATAATGAGAGAAAATCTCTTGTTACTTAAATGCTCTACAGTTCTTTTAGCTTGAGAATCTTTATTTTGTAAATAAGAAAGCTGAAGATAAAACACAAATTTTTGCCACTTAAATAAGAATTGATGTTGTTTCATTTTTAATAAAAGTTTGAAGATATCAGAAAAAAATCTGGAGCAATCCTTAGTTCATAAAAATAGCTGGCATTCATAAATATTTGACTGTGATACAAATCAAGGAGAAAATAGTAAATAATACATTCAGAAATATTATTTACCACATGTAGCTTAAGAGAATATTAAAACTACTTTTTAAAACTCAAATCTCTACACAAAAATTAAAAGTATTTTTTGATTCAAATATTAATATATATATAAATAAAAGTAAAAAATGAATTTAAATGTGGTGTTTAAGAAATTGAAGGGTAAATTCAAACTGCTGTAAATTATAAATAATCCTAAAGATCAAACAATCAAGGTGAGACCACAGGTGAAGGACCTCTTCACTCTGCCTTTATTTTGGTAGGATAATTCTCTTTAGTTGGTTGCCTGAAATATCATACTTGCTTTAAAGTGAGGGTCAAGGCCTGGGTGGAGACGCATTTCATCCACACTTCCTGTTAGGAAAACGCTTCTGAAAGAGGCATCGCCTGGCGGACTGAGAGCGGCACTGAGGCAGTGGTAGACCCCCCTTCCCGCGTGTGCTGTCGGAGTTTCTCAACCTAAAAACAAGTTGTTAACAAGCGCGTGCACGCCACCACACACTCACACAAGACTTGCCGCGGAGGAGAAAAGCAGACACAGAATCTGCAGCATTCCGGGGGATTTCCTGTTAGCCACGATCATTAGATGAAAAGGGGAGGAGGGCATTTTTTTCAAGGAGGCGAGCGGCTCAGAGAGCCAGCGTGTCATATCGGCAGGTGAGTTGCTGAGCCAGGTGGAGGTGTGGCTGCCTCACCTGGAGACCAGTGCGGTGCAGCCACGTAGTACTTTTGCTGACAACGTCACGTTTTTTAGCTTAGCCATCAGCCACAGCTGGTTCTACATAAATGTGGAGCAGAGTTTTATCCTGAAGATGGAGATAGAATTATGGTTTTGGGCAGAAATATTGCATTTAATGTAAGTTGCACTAAATTGCCACACTAATGATTACACATGTGTACAGCACCATTAGACACTCATCTATACAGTTTATCAGCAAAAAAAGTTAATTTAGGCGTTAATCGCTCTTTAAATTACAAACTGCTTTGTTTGATTTAGTTCAGTTTAACTTTATTATTCTTATTTAGGCATTTATTTTTGTATTCTTGTTGATCATTAGTTTAAAAATGTAAATAAATGTTGAAATAATTGACTGCATTTTTAAAACGCTGTTGTGATTAGCTAGATTTAATATCACTGGCAATAAGTTAAAAAATGTAAATTTTAGCAGTTTTTTTTTAAAGCATAGTTTTGCAATCAGCGCTCCATATGCAGCGGCCCAGAAATGGCATGGAGCATCTTATGGCAGCAGCTCGCCCCACAGAACAATACGAGGCTTTAGAAAACTGTAAAGAAAAGGTTCAGAAACAAAAGTCCCACTTCCTCATCTGAAAATCACAAAACGGGTCCGAACAAGTCTGGACACGGATGTTGGACTCACAGGGACAAAACTAATCTGCACCCACCGTCTAACGACCTCAGAGATCTTATTTCCATTCTTCAGCGCATCGGAGCAGAACATTCTGATTGACTGGGGTAATAAATTTCATACATGTTAAAATGCACGTAGACGTGTTGCTCACGCAGACGGAATGAAAGAAATGAACAGACTCCCAGCTGATGTGTCTCACGTGCTCACTGATATAACGCAGCAAGAGACAAAAACAAGCAGACACAAGAATCCGCTTCAAGGGAAATTTAATAGGATTATTGGATTTTGGAAGATTAAACCAGCATTAATGAAGCAACAGTGTTGAAAGAGAATCAGATCCGTTTTTGTGTTTCTCTTCTATGACACGGTCTGGATTACCGTAATGAGATCAAGAGATGTTTTCTGCTTCTGTTTCCTGTCTTTCTTTGCTTGTTTGATAACTGCGTTACCCACAATGCATCTCATTCACTAACGATTTAATCAGGGGGACCTCAGAAAGGGGAGACGGTACTTCTGTTGCCTTTAGAAGCTATTTAATATTTCTGTTTGTCATTTAAACTTCTTCTAAATACCCTGACAATCAAACTGTGTCTGCAGACTCTTAAATCAGTCAGATTCAAACACTTTTATGGCTGAGTAGCAAACTGAAATAAACGAACAAACACAAAAAAGTCGATTTATGCTCCTACAAATGAAATTCAGCCACTCTAAACCATCGACTCTAACTGTCCTATAAGAGAAACATGAAATAGAGTAAAATTAAACATGTTTCTTCTGGTTCAGCTGTGCCAAATAACCTAAAAAATCAAGGTCATGGCTGAACCTGTGAAGTTCAGTAATGGGCCATTCCCATCTGTACCGGGTCGGCCCGGGCCGGGTAACCCCAGCCTGGCCCGGTTGATTCCACACATCCTTGCCTTAAGCCCATGTGGGCTGATTCTACCCACCAGTCAGAGGCTTGCTCTAATGGAAGGTGTGAATTTGCTGTCAGCAGTGGGTGTGTTGGCCCTGGTCGGCCTGAAGCAGACCCCCTCGAGAAGAGGGCTGAGAATGAGCCTTGGTTGGCCCGGAAAAATACCAGGCCACCCAGATATGTAAACAACCTACGCTACCCGGCCCGGGCCGACCCGGTACAGATGGGAATGGCCCATAAGTATCTGCTTGTTGGCCCGGGTTGGCCCAGAAACACCTCGAGGTCCACCATGAAGAGCCAATGGAGGTGGATGGGTGAGGAAACTCTCCAAATGACAACAAGGTCCTACGACGTAAAACATCAGTGCATCAGTGGAATGAGCAACATAGTAAATGAATCTGCGCTCCCACTCACATCGGCCATTTTTACACTTTTGCACTGTCAGGGATCTCAGAAGGCATTGAGTGGTCGATACACAGGCTTCTCCTCACGCTGGTTACTCTGGTGATGTTTTGCTGTGGCATCCCGTTCCCTTACCAGGAGTTGTTGTCCAGTCATCCACAGGTGAGACACACCTGGCAACACTTGAAGCTCAGAACACGAGTGAAAACAAACCGACTTTGGCATATTTTGGGGTCCCAACCCAAATTCTTTGCCTTGTTGATTCTTTTCTGAAGGCACGGTTAAGGTTTGGGCGATCCTGCAGAACACTTGGCTGTAACATTCATCTGATTAGGTGAAAGCCATTTAAACTCCTGCTCAAACTGTTCTGTTCATGCAAACTTAATGAATTAACACAACAAGAATAATGAGACTGATCATTTAAAAAACAAGCAAAACGCTTCAAGAATGCCTCATTTCTAAATAAATAAAATCTCTGAAAACTAAACATGTTTGGACATTTTGGGCTGGATGGGATTTGCTGATTTATTTAACCCAGATTGGAAAAAGGAACAGTGATCATAGAGACTCCACCAACCTTTATGGCTGTATCTTAGATAATTCTATGTTTTCTTCTTCTTTTGCCTCTTTTGTGGCCAAAAAAAAAAATCACTTTAAATTTAGTTTCACCTTTTGGAGCCTAAAATGTAAATTTGGAAGGAATATAAAAAACAACACGTTCCCTTATTATTAGCATTTTTGGAAAATCAAGACTGGGTGCATTAAAAACAGATAAAGCAGCTTAACACATGAGATAAGAGCAGACATCACACACGTACACACACATACCTACTGAATAATTCCCTAAGAGATGATATGAGCTACAGCTTAAAATTTTCCTCAGTTTGGATCAATTTGTCCTTGAGGCTCTGTTGTGTCACAACAGAGGGATGTGAGGGTGGGGAGTTGGAGAGAAATGCTCAACAAACAGTCCTTGAGCACGCTCCCAGTAGCAGCAACAGACTACACAGAGGAAGGACGGTCCTCGACAGGAAGCTTCACAAAAATGTTTTCATTGTCTCCTTCGACATTCTGGTAACAGACCAAATTAAATATTTGGAAAGGGAAGGAAAGTAACAACACCTTGGAGGGGTCAAAGTCAAATCCCTCCGGAGAGGCTCAGAGTCAGCAAACAGTCCAAATCCTTCCTGCAGGAATGTGCATCACTCTGTGTGTGTGTGTGTGTGTGTGTGTGTTGCTATCAAGAAGAACAGCAGCTGACAAAGAACATTATTTAAATCATGGTTATCCTCATTAGACCGTTAAAACCTGACATTCAGCTGCAACATGAGCCACTTGCTTCAAGATGTGACGCACACACACACACACACACACACACACACACACACACACACACACACACACACACACACACGCGCGCGCGCACACACACACACACACGCGCACACACGCACACACCCTTATCTGGCTCCTAAATGCACAATGACAAGCACGAGTGCAAACGTGGACAGGAGGACACCCTCATGCAAACACACTGTGGCAGAAAGTCACAGATGGTGCATACACATAAACTCTACATACACATATATCTGTGTAGTCTTCCTGAATAGATTCAGGCACAATAAAGAAAATCATCATGGCCTAAAAAAAGCCTTGGAGGACGAGCTACTGGGCCAGCATGGGAGGGATGTCAGCCATCTTATTCAGTAAAGCAGGGAATGAAGTCAACAATGATTCAGATTGAGAGAAAATAAGATGCTGTTAGACTCATCACACTTTAATGATCTCATGTTTTTCATCTTGCAACTGTTTAGATCCAGAACAACACCACATGCATGTCCACTGTGTGTAAAATCCACTCAGTGCTGAATCAACTGTACCACCGTGCAGCCAGTTTATGTTTCTATGGCTAATGGAAGCAAATACATGTGCACACACTGCCGATGCATCACAATCAGAAGCAGGTGCTGCCATCGCCTGTCTTTTCTACCTGGACTCGTTTTTATGTTCTTGGTAAATCACAGCCTAAATAAGATGTCCACAGTGTAGTGAGAGAGTCGCTGAGTAGATGTTGTGTTGGAGGTGGAGTCGGGTTGTGGAGACAACAGAGAAACCAAGAGGTTACTGGGGAAAAACATTTCATCTCTCTTGTGAACATCGATCAGTCCTGTGTGAAATGATTGGTAACATATTTTAATTTGAAATGTGACACAAAAATTAAATAAATGTTATTTTTCTCAAGCATGCATTTTAAGGAAGATGTACTCCTCGTCTTAGTTAAAGGATTTTTAGTCTGACTGACCACTGAGAACATTTCCTGGTTTCTCACCCTTCCCCGTATCTACATGACATTTCCTGAGTACCAGCTGTTTATTCTGCTCACTGCTACTGGTTGGTGTGATAAGGTTTCCTTGCAGTTTCTGATGTCTTCCTTTTGCAGCCATGCTGAAGGTGAAATGCACATTTTCTGGCTGTTGTGATGCTTTGAATAAAACAAATAAAAGTGAATTCATAATAGAAATTCACTTTGGGCCAGCCTCTAAATGCCCTGAATGCGCAGCAGCAGAGATGCATTCGAGAACAAAGCCCCACATCTGCAAAAGCCAGCAATTACATCACATTAGACTGTAATGTTACCTTGATTTTTCACACCTGTATGGATGAACATCTCACAAAAATTGCATTTTTATCACAAAACTGTTCACAACGAGCATCGTTTTTCAGTTTTGGACCCATGCAACAGAAAATACTGAATATCCCAATGTCTGAGAGAAAATAGAAAACCATGAGACAGAATAGCTGTAATGATTATCATTAGAATACTGCAGCGTATTGGATCTAAACAGCCATCTAGTCTCAAGGAAGAACAATAAAATGCTGCCACGTCGTTGGAAACATGAACATTGGACTGTTGAGTGTTTTTATTTTCATTTTTTGCTCTGTTGGGTCCAGATTAGCATGAAAAGAGGCTGCTGAAGTGATGCTCCCACCAGGCCAAGTGCCTACTGAAGAACCTGATGGTGCAGATACCGAATATTCCAAGACTAAAATGTCAGGATTCACTAGAATTGGATTTAAATTCAGGTAGCATCACATCATTTTCACACATGGATTGTTTGGGCCCTGACCTCATTGAAAATCTTTCAGATGCGCTGAAGAAGGTTCAACACATTGATCCAATTTTCTTATCATCTAGACGAGATCTTGATGAAAAATTAATCTCACTCAGGATGAATTTAAACGCTGTGGTATTAGACAAGTTTATTGAAATGATTTGACAAACGACCAATAAATGCACAGCTTCATCAAAGCTAAAGGTGCTCCGACTAGGTTGGAAGACTTTATGAGGTTTTAGCTGCAGATCTGAAGATTTCCCCTTAAAATAACTGAAATCTGATATTTTATGCTAAAACTGAATTGTACACATATTTTCTCTCTTCTCTATTTTGATTAATATGTGTGTGTAAGTTTGCATTCCCTGCTCACTGCATCTTTTTCTTTTCAAAGCTACAGCCAACACTCCCAGCACGCCACTCATGCTGCAACAAGGTTTGCACAAAGGGCTGAAACATGCACGCCTGCACACGTGCATGGACGTGCTCGTGCAAACACACAGAAATATTCAGTGATGCATCCATATGCTGATGCAGTCCACGCAGTAACTTTACTCGTTTCTGCACACAGGGACTCTTATCTCAAGTGATAAAAACGCTGTGATTTTCGACCAAATACCGGAGCATTTTCAAAAAGTGAAATAGCTCAGTTTTGTACATTTTGCACAGAGCTGTTGTTGAAAACCATCCACAGCTCTTTGACTTGGTTGTGCACTGATTCATGAGTTTATCTACTGCCTTTGCAAAGGTATCACTTCATGCATGTTTTCTTGATAAGGTTACAAACTGTTTGTTGTGCATTTGTCTGAGGTTGTTAAATTGTGTTTTTTAAATATCCTGAGACGTTTATAGAAGAGAAATGCTTTAATTTCACACATTTTGACAGAGAATGACCTGTAAACTGTTGAGAAAGTAGGCCCAAGCGTGCAGGTCGGAATATTGAAGCAGACATTTAATTGAGAAGCAGTTCCAGGAAGCCACATGAAGAGCTGCAGGGCTGTGTGTTGATGAAGAAACACTGTAACACTGAACTACGACACAGAAAAGAAATGGAGCAGCAAAAACCGAGCTTGTGTCGCTGTTATATAATTAGTGTGTCAAGTACTGGACCCAGAGGCCAAAAATAGTGCTGCTGCCTCTCACGGGGAGTCATAGCAGGGAGGTCAAATGTGATGGGGGAGGTATTTAAAGCCTAATATAAGGGTGGGCTAAGCGTGCCGGGTAAGAATTTGTGAAGCAGGGTGGCTACACGCCGTGTGTAATCCCTGACACAGTCAGCGAGCCTTTGCTGACACGACATTTAGAAAGTCAAGCCCGCGGAGCAAAGTGCTGATCTGTTCATTCACTTTCTTCTTGATAGATTAAGTTTAAAGACGTTCTGATGGGACTTCATTTTGTCATTTACAGAACGTGTTGATCTGTTTCACGTGTAATGATCCCCGTCATGAAATCTTCTAGCATCAACCTGTTACTGTGAAAATGTTTCAGATTAAAGGAGGAGAAAATTCATCCCACATGTCACGGATAAAGGATGGCCTCTGTTCCAAAGATGTTATACCAAACCTGAGTCAGGAGGAGAAGAATGTTGTGAATAAATCAGCCTTGACTAGGTCTTAACTAGGCTTTAAATATGCTTTAACTAAGCCTTAACTAGGCTTTAAATATGTCTTAACCAGGCTTTAACTGGGTCTTAAATAGGTTTTAACTAGGCCTTAACTCGCTTTAACTATGCTTTAAGTAGGCCCTAACAAGGCTTTAAATAGGTCTTAAATACGTCTTAACTAGGCCTTAACTATGCTTTAACTAGGTCCTAACTAGACATTAACTAGGTTTACATATGCATTAACTATGTCTTAACTAGGCTTTGACTAGGTCTTAATTAAGATCTAACTAGATTTTAACAAGGTCTTAACTAGACCATAACTAGGTTCACATATTTAATAACTAGGCCTTAACTATGCTTTAACTAGGCCCTAACTAGACATTAACTAGGTTTACATATGCAACAACTCCTTTATTATAATACTTTGTTCCGAGTCCACCCATCCATGCTTCTTATGCAGAACCGGGTTTCTGGACCTCCCTCTGCTTGGCTGGCTGCCTTCTCCAGCTCCTCCGGAGGGACTTCATGGGACTATTCCCAAGCCAGCTGTGAGAGAGTGCTGGATCAACCCGAAGGTCTCCTCCAGATGGGATTTGTCTGAGACTCCTCCCATGGCTCACATCTTGAAGGTGTCTTCACCATGTCCCCACCGCCTCCACTGGCTCCCCCTCTGGAACGCAGTGAGGAGATCACAGGTGCTTCTCCTCCTCACCGTGGGGGAGCCCAGCCACCCTGCAGCCTTTGGTAACTTTGGAACCTTTCTCAGAAACTCTGAAATATTCAGTTTAAAGTTTTTTTTAACCACCACTTGTTTTAATTCCTGCTTATGAATCCAGATGTGTACACGTCTACTCATTTGCAGCCTGCACAATCCCAGCTGAGTTTCCTTTCACTCCTGTTGTCCACATGCTGTGCTGCGATGCCGACTAGACCTGTGAGTTTCCACTAATAGCATTTTGACAGCATCCACTCACCGACAGCAGGGACAGCTCCATCCCTTCTATGTGAGCATAAAGAGCCATAAGCTACAAACACATAAAGAGTTGGGAATCCTCCCCCAGGAAAACAAGAGAACATCAGTTACGTGTGCACACATTGTGAGATTTCAGGCAGCAAAGCAAACAGCATTAAAAATCAATGAGGAGACATCAGGCAGCACCGTTGTTAAGGTAATCATGTGTCGAGAGCAGACATTTGTAGAGTTGTCCTTCGCCTTGATTAGACATGACCTACTTCATCCGTACACACACACACACACACACACACACACACACGCACGCACGCACGCACACACACACACACACACACACACACACACACACACACACGCACACACGCATGCACGCACGCACACACACACACACACACACACACACACACACACGAGGGCAATCAAGGACATTCAAAAGTGCCCCCATCCCCACCATGACACACAGGCATGCACACACAGATGAACCACCAGTTGCCACGGTGATTCTACTTCCTGATGTGTTTTTGATTCTCATAGAACTAAAACATCCTTCAATCAGGCTGATTCATCAGAATCAGAAAAACTAACTAACATGCTAGGTTTTCATACATAAGAGAAACTCTAAATATCTATTCATGTATTTGTTTGCTACCCAAATAATTAAAAAAAGCTGCAAAAGTTCAATCAACTTTGCAGTTGATCTATTTTGCAAAAAATAACATTTAGTTTATGTTTTTATTTCTTTCTTAATCGCCTACTCATCTGCATGTCATTTAAATTCCTCATGAATAGGAGCAGACACCCTCCCTGACTAGACAGCAGACTTGTGAGCTCCATTAAACCTGACTTATTCAGCAAACATGATTGAAGAAGAGTGATCAGATTGTCAATCTGCAGCTAGAAAACATTCAGCCCATCAGGTCCAGGGAAATTAATGGTTTACTCTTATTAAGGAAAAAACACAAAACCCCCTAAAGCTGCTTTAGCGACTCTACAGAATAAGCTACACGGTCATGGAACGCTCAACCTCCACCCCCACCCACCTTGGGTATGTTCGCTGCATCTGTGTTAGTCCAAACAGGAAACTTACACCTTGCAAAGGAAATGAGATAGCACCAACACCAATCAGCATTTTACATTATATTATTGAGTAATCTCTCACACCAGTGGTGTTCACAGTGGTGTGGACACAGGGAAGTGTGGGGGTCTGGCGAGACAACGACGAGATGGTCCAATCTTTGGGTTTGGTCTGAATGTGTTATTGGTGAAGGTTTTAGACAAGTGGAAAGCATCTCTTTATCAATGTTCATCCAAGTGTGAAGCAGCTGGGATGAGAATCAGCTCCTCTAAACCTGAGACCTGGTCTTGAATCGGAAAAGGGTAGAATGCCTTCTCCGGGTCAGGGATGAGGTCCTGCCTCAAGTGGAGGAGTTTAAGTGTCTCGGGGTCTTGTTCACTGGTGAGGGAAAACTGGAGTGAGATCGATAGGCAGATTGGTGCTGCATCGGCAGTGATGCGGGCGTTGTACCAGTCTGTCATGGTGAAGAGAGAGCCGAGAAGGCGAAGCTCTCAATTTAATGGTGGATCTACGTTCCTACCCTCACGAGTCACGAGCTTTGGGTAGTGAACGAAAGTACGAGATCACGGATACAAGCGGCCAAAATGAGTTTTTTCCGCAGGGTGGCTGGCGCCCTTAGAGATAGGGTGAGAAGCTCGGTCATCCGGGAGGGGCTCGGAGTAGACCCGCTTTTCCTCCAGGTTGAGACAAGCCAGTTAAGGTGGCTTGGGCATCTGGTTAGGATGGCTCCCTGATGAGACTTTCCATGCACATCTAACCCGGACACTCTGGAGGGACCATGCCTCTTGGCTGGACAGGGAACGCCTTGGGATTTCCCCAGAGGAGCTAGCCCAAGTAGCTGGGAAGAGGGAAGTCTGGGCCTTCCTGTTTAGGCTGCTGCCCCTGCGACCAAACTCCGGATAAGCGGTTGAAAATGGATGGATGCATCTCCACAACATATTTATACCTATAATATACATATGGACATAAAAATGTGTTAAGCTACATTTCTGTTGCAGGTCTAATGTCTCACATTTGTCAGCTGGGCCTTTTTAGACACCACTGATTTCCAGGTTTAGGTTAATGGTACATGATAGGTAATTAGATTTATCCCATATTACCTTAAAGGACGACACACCCGGAGAGAGAGAGTAAATCGATTATTTGTAATGTCCATGTGGGCGAATCAACATGCGAGAAGCTGGGCCCAGACATCCAGCCCCTAGTCTGCTCTAGCCTCAGCCTTCTCCTCTTACCAGCTCTGCCTACCCTCCACCAAGATGTTTGGTAATTAAATGTTAAGTAATATTTAATCTCCATAACCCTGGAACCTGAAATAAACACTCGACAACAAAGGAAGACAATTTACCTTGAGTCCCCAAAATATGGAGGGTTAACGCAGAGAAACCTCCTCCGAGGCTTCCCCACGTCACTCCCGTGTGCTCCCAGTTCGTCAGGGGCTTTATTCACAATGGATGGAGGAGAAGGCGGGCCTTCTCAGGTTACAGAGGTACAGAGGTTTCTTACAATAAACATCCTTGCTCAATCTTTCATGAACAGCCACAGTAGTTGGCAAACACAGAGATTCATGATGTGTTAATAACACAAAATGGGCATCTTTTAGGCCTCAAAAAGGTACACTTATAAAAATACCCAACAGTACAAATATAATCCAAGTTTGTGTTTAACTAGCTTTGCTTTAGTGTTAATTTAGCCAGCAGGCACAACAGAGGTAAAATCAAACAATCACAGAAGGCGGGCTGATGTTTTCATCCTTCAAAGCCTTATGCATGGGCGGGTTTTACAGGAATCTTCATCATGCAAACATTTTCCATGATGATGAGGATCGGGGGTTTGATTTTCAATCTATTAGAGCAGGGGTGTCAAACTCAAACTCACACGGGGCCGAAATGAAACTCTGGGACGGAGTCGAGGGCCAAACTTAATATTTTTTGAAAAAGTGATGGCAGGTTTGCACATTTTCTTTATCAACATATATGCAATTTTGAACCTTTACATTTGGAAACAAACTTATTTCTGCATTAACACTGAATGTGGAATAACCAAATTACACACGAGCAGGTCAGTTTTAAATAAAACACATCAGTGGTATTCATTACTTGTGGTATATTCAGCATTTTAAAAATCTATTCAGGATTTATGTTTTCTTGTTGTTTATTCATTTTTCTTATTTTTTATTCTACTTTTTTCTCCTGTAATAAGTGTCATCGCTGCTGTGACGTCTAGCTTTCCCCACTGAGGAACAGGGATTTTCTATTCTATTCATCTATCTGCAGCCTTTCCACTTCCTGTTTACTGTAGGTTAAATCTTTTCTCACGGGCCAACAACAAAATAAAAATATCATTTTATCTTAAATGAAAATGCAACATCTCACCTGTTAACTTTCATGTTTTGGAGCAGAAAAAGAGCATAAAACCAACATATTTAAAGCTCAGTTTGCTCCACTGGTTTACTGTGATGCTCACCTGTTCCAGCCAGATACCTGCATCATGGGGTTGACCTGAGCTGAGGAGGAGACTCCTGTTGTTTTGTTCATCTTCATCATAATAATGACAACATTAGATGACAACAGGTGCTCACATAGGTTTGTGCTGCTGAACATGTCTGAGCAGCTTGACCGCGTTGTTGTGTGTCGGGGAGGAAACACAACAACAGCAACCACAGAGCCGTGCTGGTTTGAGCGTGTCGCTGTTCGCTGGAGTTATATCAGCTCTGTCTGGACGTTAGTTGGAAAACTTTCCCTTTCAGTCGTGAACACGTTACTGAGCGGCTAGAATCTCCGTTTCTGGGCTTCAATGTCAGAAAATAGCTGAGTGAACTCGGCGCTGAGTGAGAGGAGTGTAGTTTGTCCGAGACAGAGGAGCTGCAGACACCCGGCAGCAGACGCTGGAAAAAACACAAAGGAGGGGGTGCTTCGGCTCCGCGCTGACGCCGCAAAGCATCATGGGAGTTGAAGTCATTGCGGTAAAATCGGCCAGCGGGCCAGTTTTAATATATTTTTGATATTTATCTCGCGGGCCACATAAAAATGCCCGATGCGGCCCGCGGGCCTTGAGTCTGACATATGTGCATTAGAGGGTCTCACAACAGGTAAAATGCTTGATACTCCACATTTTTCTGCTCAGAATGAAAAATTTCAGACGAGCCTTTTTTTTCTGAATGCACTCATTTAGGCTGAAAATCCGTATCAATGTGATTATTTTTATTATGTTCTTCAATAAAGAATGTCTATTTGAACGTAAATTTATGAATAACTTTAAAACATTTCTACGTTTGTGTTTCTATCATAAAGATAAAGAAGTTGAGCCTTTGCAAAGAAATCAGCGAGCTTGGAGCATTTTCTGCAGCTCGGCTGTATTATGCACTCGTCCACAGAGACACTCAGCTCCTCTGAGGATTCGCCGGTCTTTACTTTTATATTCCCAGCATCTGAGACACTTATAGGTTAACCAAATGTCAGGTTTTCCTTCCATGTGCTCTGCTGTTGGCAAAATTTTCTTTATCGGGTTAATGGTGTTTTTTCTTTCGACTGCAGTGTAATATTCCACTGATGCCTGAGGGAGACACCGGCAGAGGTCACTTCTTTGGTTGTATTCAACAATTCCTGAGCAGGAGAACTGATGCTTGTTATCTAGGTTTTAATGAAGATGTCACGTTTTGGAGGGATGTTAGAACCCAAAATGCAGAACCCAGGATGACACGAGGCAGGAGTGGATATGTAGAAAAAAAATCCTTTTATTGTAGGATAAACAAAATAAATTTAAAAAAAGGCAGGGAGCCTAAATCCAAAAATCCAGAACATGAGGACCAAAGCCCACTTAGAGCACAAACTTGGGACGGGACAGGAAGCTCACACAGAGCACCAAAACAACACTGAACAAACAACAATGGACCGACAAGACACTGAGACAAGACATGGCTTAAATACACTGGGGCATGATGGGAGGCAGATGAGCTGCAGGTGTGTGGGGAGAGGACCAGGTGAAAGCAATGCTTAATCAGGGAGGGAACTCACATGACCTAAGAAAAATCCTAAAAACAAGAAAAGCAACCACATAACTAATATTCTAAAGGGAAGGAGAACTACAAAGACTGGTGGGACAAAACATATAAAAGAGACCAATAAAATGAAAAGCTGAAACTATAAACACTGCAGAGGGATGACTGGCTGCAGAGGGATGACTGGAGAAGACTAAAGGAACACAGGACCTGAGAGGTATATTTGGAAGGCTGAAGACCAGGGGACAAATGAGGAACACAAAGAGACACATAAATGAGACGCAGACAAAGGACACATGAGGGCGCTATGAAACACAAAAGGAGAACCTGGAGGGGCTGGGGAACAAAGGGACACAGATAGGGATGAGTACCGAATTCGGTACTTTTTAAGGTACCGACCGAATTCCATAGTACCGACCGAACACCGATTCACGTCATTTCAAACGGTGCCTCGTTTCGGTACTGCCAAGACAGTTGCGCATGCGCAAGAGCGTTATGTCGCCGGTCCCTGCGAGCCCGTTGTAAACAGAGCAAGCATGGTAGAAAGAACGCACGCTAAAGCTTGGGTCCACTTCACTAAATGTGATGGGTAACTGGGTGATGAAACTAGCGACAGACAACGATCTAAGTGAGACATCCTCATCTTAATCTGCTCCAGTAGGTAAATAAAATGTTTAAGATAACGTTACCTTGATTTGTTAGCTTCCGTTTCGCTAATGGTGCGTTCGTTTTCTCCTCGGAACTCCGAATTTCCGACTAGAAGAACATGAACGCGCTCTAAAGTTTGGCTTTACTTTACTAAATGCGACGGGTGATTGGGTGAAGGTAAAACCAGTGACAACGATCTAAGTTTGAGGCATCATCGTTTTAATCTGCTCCAGCAGCTAAATAAACTGTTAAAGATAACGTTAGCTTGATATGTTAGCTTCCATTGCCACCGTTGTTATCAGCTAATGGTGCGTTCGCTTTCTCCTCGGAAATTCTAACTTCCCAGTAGGAAAAATCAAATGAAAAAGGACGGCAAAAGGAATGAAGATACACAGTAAATTTAGTTCACAGTAAAGATGTTTGCTTCAGTTTAATTATCAGCTTATAAAACTACAAGGACGATGTTAAAATACAAACTTGTATGTTATTTATCGTGATATTTATCAAATATGGTTATATATTGAGAAAAATATATATTTAATTATAAAAGAGAATTAAAATAATAAACACTCAAAAGTATCGAAAATTGGTACCGTTAAGTACCGGTATCGACTCGTAGGTACCGGGAATTAGTACCGGATCGATTCAAATGTCAAAGGTACCCATCCCTAGACACAGAACATGACAGAAGAGTTTGTGTTAAATTAAAGAACAAAGGAAAAAGAGGTTTGATGCTGAGTAATTGTCATCTCCCTTGAGTTTTTGTGAGAAGATTAAAATCCTCCTGATAAAGAAAAGTCAAATGATGCAAATGTTAAAGTAAAATTTACTTTAATTATTTCTGCTTTAGACTCAGAGCTGGTTGTGTTTCACTGAAACCCCCCAACAGACCAATAAAGGCTGCTGACTTTAACAATGATGATGATGCACCTTCTCTGTAAGTGGCAGCCGCACACAGCTAATGCCGTTTGTTATCACAACTAAAGCCCATGCCACCTGAGATTTGACTGTAGAGAAAAAATTACCTGCTCAGAAAAAGTGAACAAGGAAACGTGCTAATGGGCCTTTTTCATGTCTGACAGTTTCACTTGAAAGAGGACAAGATTAGATCCTTTAATCAGGTGTAAAAAGTGCTTAACAACCAGAGCCCGCAGGAGGGCTGCACACATAAAATCTTCATTAAAATGAATGTTGTCAAAATCTAAGAGTTTAAACGGACAAAAGAAACAGAATAAACTGGTGAAGAAACGAGTGCAGTTAGTAGCAGAGAAAAACCCAAGCGAGGAGCCCCTCACCCATCATTCAAGTATCTGTCCATACAGACTTGGTCTGGCGCTAGAGTTAACACACACTACAGACCTTGAGCACATTAGACTTATTAAAGACACTTTCTGCAACGTTTACACCTTAACTCATTCTCTGCCAGCCGTTTCCTGATCGGTAAAGCCATTCACTGCCAGCGTTTCTCACCGTTTTTACGGTTTCTTTAAGAGCCACAGAACGTTGCGCTAGGATGATGTCGACTCCAAAACAACCAAAACAAAGAGGAGACTCACCTCTTACATCAGGAAGAATCTGTACGTTTCAAGTGTTATCCATTCTTTCAGAATCCGTTGTTGAATTGTGATTGGCAGAAACTTTTCCGGCTTGCCCCTCACTTTTTTTACAGCAGCGGCCCAAAACTATCTCCTAACACATGGATTTTCTGCTTCCTGGTCACGTGACGTG
Source organism: Nothobranchius furzeri (assembly GCF_043380555.1). Taxonomy (NCBI): domain Eukaryota; kingdom Metazoa; phylum Chordata; class Actinopteri; order Cyprinodontiformes; family Nothobranchiidae; genus Nothobranchius; species Nothobranchius furzeri. The sequence continues at coordinate 37,600,432 of NC_091751.1, forward strand.
TGACGTATGCGGATGAAGATCGGCTTTAGAGCTGAGATGTTTGTTCTCACGGCGCGAGGGGTCGTTCTGACGCCCACACAGTAAAAAAATGCAAATGATGACTAAAGTTGTCATCAGACTCAGACTCAGAATCAAAATAAGCTTTATTGCCAGCGCTCCAGCAACCCAGAGCATAGGAACTTGACTCCGCAACACAACCTGACCAAGGTTAAAAACACACACATGTAGACAAAAACAGGCACAGGCAGTCACGAGAGCAGCCAGAACGGCGCTCAGAGCAGCCAGAACGGCGCTCAGAGCAGCCAGAACGGCGCTCATTGGCAGTGAACGAGTTAAAATAATGTTTTTGGAAAGGTTCAGGTGACATACTATCGTCTATTATGATAATTTTTGAGGCTGTGATAGTGCTATGGGGTCCCACATCTGTTTACCGCCCTGAACAGTTCAGAAGTACTGACTGTGTTGCTTTATGGCAGTATCACGTAGACCCCATAGACATGAACTTGATAATGATGATTGAATTTATTTGGTTGGGACAGTGCATGTTAATGAACATACAAAAGGGCCAGTTCACACATGGGCCTAAGAAAACAATAACATAAGAAAAAACATGTACATTAAAACAATCATTTCACTTAAGAGTCAGCACATTTAACACATTTATACTCTCACACACATACAATTCTGTAGTGCTAAAAGAGAATTAAAAACATTAAAATGATACCACCCATACAGATGGATACAATCTTGACTTGTCCATAATCAGTGTTTGACCTGTGTCTTAAAGGAGCTGAATGTAGAACACTCTCTCATAGTTTGTGGGAGCCTATTCCACAGATGGCCACCTTGGTCAGATAAAACATTTTGCCCAAAGGTTGTCTGTCTGTGTGGTATATTCAAATCTCCTCTGGTTGTGGCTCTCGTGGTCCTGTCTAATTTATCTTTACATTTACTGAACTCCTTTAGTGGTGGTGGGGCAAGGGAGTGTAAGACTTTATAGATCAGACAGCGTCTGACAGATGTAGATGCCCATTGGGCGCTGGAGAGCGTAACAGAGTCACCACCATATTGGATGGGTCTCTCACTCTCCAAAGTAAAAGCAGAGTGGGCGACTTTGCCTGTTTGTGTGCAGCTTACGGTTACAATAACCAGTGTCCTACTGAAAACTGATCACGTGGTATTACTAATGACTTTCCTAGCCTACCTGATAGAGTTTTATATTTAAATGTATTTTTATTTATATTTTACTTATCATGCCATACCTTGTGTCTGATTTTGTGAAACAGCTTGATAAAATATCGTATTGAAAGACCGGCATGCACGGCAGACTCTGACCTAGCCATGCTGCTAATGGATAAATAAGTAATAAATTATTTCACCGGGGTTATTATGTTTGGTCGTGCATCAAGTCGTTCTACAGTATTGATAAAAGCTTATTCCATGCTGAAATGCTGCTTAATTTGTTTGTTTGGGCACGCGAGTTGGAAAACAGCCAATAAACATGCCTTTTATGTGCAATACAGAGATTTGACTTTACGACAGTGACATTACGCCTTGAGAGGGCCACAGAGAGCATATATCCTGAAAGTTCAGGAGAGTGTCTTTAAAAGGTTGCAGGTGAGTCTCTACAGAAGATTACAGTGCAGGGAGACATTTTTCCCACACAGGTCATGGCGCTAGAGTTTAAACACAGTCTGATTAAAGCAGGATGACACCACACACACATTCCAGTTACTGTAGATATGACATGTGAACCCACTGGGATTACCTCTAACGTGTGACTGAGAACCGTTTCCATTAAATTCAAAGAGTAACCAACATACTGAGTGATCTACAAATGTCCCTAAACACAAAAATCTAAGAAATACCTGCAATCTCACAGAAAACAAGGTTCTTTAACACAACGAGCTATGGCACATTTACCTTCCCAGTAGGAGATCAAGTCCAACAGAAAGAATCCCATGAGACACGCTGCAGTGAGCTGTTCACACGAGCTCACCACAACTAACCCACTGGCTCCACTTTTATTGCAGCAGGTAATTGCTGTAGCTTGACTGGAGCAAAGGAACGGGTCACCGGTCCAATCAGACAGGCTTGTAGGCGGACTGAAGTAAGAGCGGAGCCTGACTGTGGGGGCACTAATCCTGGATGAGGCCCTTCACACACTAATTGGCGTGCAGCAGGAAACACTCAAACTGATCAGACAGAAATGAAATGCCAGGATCCTCCAACTCAGCTTTAAATCACACCTAAAAATAACTCTTCATGTTTCAGTTCCTTCACCATGAGTACTTTTACTTTATGGTTTAATCACCTCTGGTAACTGATCTTTGCTCCAGTGACACGCTCAGCTCCAGTGAACACGGACCAGATTGGCATGTTGCACTGCTCTGCAGGGAAATCTTGGCTTCTGATAAATGTCACTTTAATATCTATCACTGACTCCATTTTGTTCCTGCTCAACAACCTCTCTCACAGGGCAATGAGTCCAATTACACCCAAAATAAATGAAAAATGGATGGAAACAGCTCCTCCTCCTCTTCAGGACCATATCTGAACTCCTGGTTGTTTTCTGTTCTTCAACAGCATGAATGAGACAAACGTGGACAAAGTCAAAACCTATCTTCATTTGCAAAGCCCATTCCATGCTGGAAAAAAACAGATTGTGCCAGTGTTCTTGTAAAAACAGAACATTATGGGAAAATGCATAAACATTCAGATAAATTATGTAAAAAACATTTTGCACACAGCTGCAGATGCATTCGGACTCTCTTCTCTGAGATAAAACTGTGGGAAACATTTTTATCCGGACAAAGCTAAAAGCACATTTGTGTGTTTGTGCAAATAAATATTTTAAAGGAATCAGACGGGTGGAACAAGGCTGTGGTCAGCAGACCTGAGAGGTCAGTCTGGTGTCTAACTTTTTCATCTCTCATAGATAGATAGATAATATTTATTGACAGACTCTTAGGTCCAGATAAAATACATATAAAACAACAGATCAATGAAACAAAATAGATAAATAGAAATAAAAAGATAACAGCATAAAATTGAATAAAAATCTAAATGTAATTAAAAACTTTACTATAAACTGTTCCACACAAGGTTAACCACACAAACACTTCAACCAGTGTTTCCTTATACTGGACAAATAGCGACAACTGCTCACAGTAGGATCAGTGATTGCTGAAATTATACTGTTGGCAGAGCTATCCAGTCGGCCTGTAAAAGTGAATATGAGTTTTCTTAAAAGTGCTTTAAAAGTACAAATTCCTGCTGTTACAAACATCTGACTGGCACTGCCCCCTCTGGGTATTTTAAGTATGATCCTTAAGGCATCATGGTATGCAACTTGCAGTTTATTCATGCTGCTTTGATTGTAGGATGACCACAGTTGGGCTGTGTAAAGTGGAGTACAATATGCTTTAAATAAAGCCACCTTAACTGGAGGTGAACAAAAACCAAACTTACGAGCTATAGTATTAGCCTGTGCATACAGCTTACAGCACTGTCTGTGGATGTCAGCATCATCACGCATTTGATCGGTTATAAAGTGGCCAAGGTATTTCACCTTCTCACACACATTAAGATCACTATTAGACAGTTTGAACACAGGAAAGTTTAGCTTTCTATCCTGCTTGGTTCTACATATCAAGATAGCACTTTTCATAATCATGGACGTAATTTTTTTGGGGGGGGGGGGGGCAAGTTTTGACCCCTGCACTTTTTACCATCCAAAAACAACATTACGCTATATTAAATTGACACTGGTTGAGCTCTAGGACCAAGTGGAAAACAACTGTTTGAGTTGAAGCCTGTTTCCCATTAGAACATAATGTAAAGATCCCCCCCCCCCCCCACACACACACACACACTTTTAAAGTGAAAATTACGTCCATGCTCATAATTGTTGTTGTGCCTTTAAACCTTAAAAAAGATGGTTTCAAAACTGAATCTGCTTTAGATGAGTTACCAGTGCAGAGATTTAAGAGTGTTCCTGTTTCTTGCCACAGTGAAGATCTGAGCAGCAGTATTTTACATCAGTTGTTGTCTGTGTACAGCAGATTTAGAGAGGCCTGTATGAAGGACAGATAGTTAATAACATTTATTGGTTATAAATACTGCAAAGCATGCATTAGTTCTTCCCATCCAACTCTGACACAAAGCCGTTTGATTCTTGAAAGGTTTTATTGTTGCCCAAAATGAACTATTTTGGGCTTTTTGCCATTATTAATATGTCAGAAACATTGCTTACTTGTTTGTTGGAGTGCTCTCTCTGCATCTAAAAACATGTTTTGTTGTTTATTTCACAATGACTGCACAAATCTGGGAAAATGTTGAGTTATGTCAAGCATGAACGTACAACATATGCAGCTGAAAATGATGAAAGTCAAAGAAGAATTTTCATTCACATATTAAATATTAAAAGCTGTCATCATGAGTCGTGTGGCTGGCTCAGCAGATGTCTGGAATTTTGAGGGTTCTTTGAACAGGATCCCGGCAGCTCCGGGTTCAGCACCCTGGACAGCGATCGCAACTGTATTTTTTTTTTTTTAGCATCAAGCAGCTTAGATTTATTTTCAAATTCTTAGACAAGCTCAGGTGAATCATTCAGTGCTTCATTCCATTTCTTGACCTGCATTGCTGGTAGTGCGAAGCAAAACGTTCTCCATGTGGAACGCAGCCATCATTAAAACCCTTGTGTTGATTTACTGTTTCATGTCTGAATGTCTGCTGTGGAATATTGATGTGATTCCCACAGCTGGAGCAGACTTTAGGTGTAAAATCAATTGCAGCTTTAACAAGAGTGTCTGAGCTGATGACTGCACCTTAAATGACTCATTAAAGAATGACTCATTTGATTTTTTTGAAGGAGACGGACACAAAAAAGCTTTAGAACCAGGTAGAAGCTTCAGCTGCTGTTGCATCTCATATAAAATACTTTTCACTTTACATTTTAATAAAGATTTATTAAAGCAACATTTATGTGCCACAAGAATAAAGTGTAGCAGTCCAACTGCTTAGTTTGTTTGTCTTGAATCACTTTCAAATGACAGCTTGTTTACCGATTAAACTCTTTTTGGCACAGCTGGGCATTGTCATTGGAGCATGCTCGATTCTTGGCTCAGTGAAACTGCTGCAGTGCTTCAAACTTTATTTGGGAGTCTAAATTGTGTTATTACATGGAGTGGAGTGTTCGAGTGCGCTGGCTGGCTGGCGTGAAAGCCTCATTCTGACTCGTGTGTGCCCCGCCGCTGCACCATCGAGTGTTGAAAGACTGGTCCAAATGATGAATGATAGCTGTGAGCAGGCACATGTGAGAAAAGCATGGGAGCGTTTCACCAACCTTTACTCTCACAGAGTGATGCTGGCCAGCTGCCAATGCTTACTTTCTGACTGTCGGCGTGGGACAGAGGCAATGTTTCTGACGCAGCCTCTGTGAAAGTGCTGCAGCAGTAATGGATGATGTCTGAAAGTGACACAAGTGAGATTGCTGTTGGCAGATGTGTAATATAAAGAAATACGCCACAGTGATGTTTGTATTTGACAGCACCAGCCCCTTTGAGGCTTTTTTTCCTACTGAACTAGGCGACCTTCTCTGGTTGAAACTTTGCACACGAGAAGAATCGGTTTCAGTGACACCAGCTGGAGTAAAAAGTCAGACTTTCCTCTCATTCGACTTCAGTAAGACCAGCAGGACAGTCTGATCCCAGCCACGTCTGTTTCATGGGAGAGTTAACTGAAGAAAATCTCACTGCTTCCATCAGTAGAAAAACAAAAGGAACCATCTCAGTGGGAGAACATGTGTGGAACAATGATGAACATTCTGTTTAAGGTGGAGACAAGAAGTCCAATAGAAAAGAGATAGATGCTTAATTCCAGAGCTCGGCCTTTTTTCTGCTCAGTCTGGAGCTTATAATGTGTTTGAGTCCCTCATGCTTGCACCAAGTGTTTGTTTATAAATTCAGTTTTTTTCAATAAAAATCTACAAAATATACAGAACATAAATCCTTAAGACCTGGATGAAATCTTTAAGGTTCAGGACCCGTGGTGACACTGGTGTTGTGACCCATTGCGAGCTTCTGCAAAATTGCTTCTTCATATATTCATGCTTGACACCTCCAAGAAACATCCTATCCATGCATATATCTAAACTGTTTCTTCTTTTTTATCTTACTTAATTTTTCCTAAATTTTGATGCATTTATTACTGTTTTCTATTTTAAAAGGGCTTGGGCTCTTAAGGGTTAACGGTCTTAATGTAACATTATTAAGATTATGGTTCCAGATAAATATTTATCAATGTTGAAAACGTCAACAAAAATTCAAAGATTAATTCAAGTTCTGTTTATTCACACCAGGATTTAGAGCACGGGACAACATGAGGAGATCCAGCTGAAATCCAGTAAACTGCTTTTCATTCTGTTTCACTATAATTTCCTTCAGTCTGTTTAATTATTCCAATAGTAAAATTTAGATTAAAATCATTTTATACCCGATCCAAATCCCATTTTGAATATTCTTTTTGGTTTAATTGGAAGCTCAGTTTGGTTTTACTTGTTGAAATTTACACATTTAAAAAATAATTGTCACATCATAAAACAGTAAAGATCACAGACATCTCCTGACAGAAAGTGTACCAAATGCAGAACATTTGGTACTTCTGATGAGGAAGTTGTTCCTAAAATGTCCTGGTAAATAAATATAATGTCAACAAATCCCAGAGTCTTTAAGGCTGAAAAAGCTGCATGAATGTCTGACACCTCATCATTATCTTTCCTCTGAAAATAATCACAAACACAGTGTTTCATTTGTTTTTATGTAAATAAGTGTAGTTGAATGTTCACACGGTGTGATTTCCACCAAATAAATCCCTTAGTGTTTTCATTAACATGCTTTTTGAGGAACATCTCCATGTTTGTCCCTGAAATCCTGCAGAAATCTGCATGTTCCTGCTGAGAAAACCTACTTTTCTATCAAGCTCTGGAATGCAGCTTTAAACCATGCAGTAAAATCATCAGAAGAGTCTGACTGTTATTCTTTGTGAAACCTAATGATCCTCCCGGTGCATTGGTTTGGTCACAAACCTTCAGGCCACATCACATTCCATATCACCGTGTGCATACGGAACAGCAGTCTTTCACAGGTCACCACATCGATTGATACAGCAGAGCAGGGCTGTTTGAAAGTGTTGACACTTTTTCATCCTTCCCCTCCGAATAGCCCCGAGTGCAGGCTAGCTGTAACATGGGCCATTAGCTAAAGAATGTTGAACATAACCATAGTGGTTGTGCCTAGCCAGCCAAATCAAATAACTCCTTTTACAAGCATGGCTTCACAACACTCTTCTGCTTTCAGGCTCTTTGCCAAGCTTACGTTGATTTTCCAGAAGCATTGGGACCGAGGCCGCGTTAGGCTTGATTTACGCCGTCTTATTGGAATTCCTTTACGAGTGAGCGGCGTGCATGAAGAAAGGATGGATTCCTTAAGAGGGGGCTCCTGACTGATAAGGGCCCATTTGCGATAGGGATCGAGGAGGGCCTGGCGATGAATCATAGTGATATAAGGTGGTGCAACTGTAAAGGACTCAGAGCGCAGCGTTATGTAAGACTTCAAGAGGTGATTTTCTGCCAGAAAGCCCCGGAGAGTTTACACAAGGAGGTGTGGAGCTGTGACAGGAGCGAGACAAAGCAGAAGGAATGTGGAGCAGTCCGATGTCGAAACACCGCAGCAGGCTGGCATCGGTTTGTACGGAGTTTCATAAGAAGCTGCTGATTTACTGATGCCATCAGGTAATGAAGTGTGTTTAAGGTAAAATGCTCTGTGCAGCCAACAGTTGAGGTACTGATGACAAATGAGTAACAACCAGCGACAAAACGGCACAAACACACAAGAATCCTGGTTTTCTAAATAAGGGATGCTTATAAAGCAGAGCTGTGCAGCCAATCACATTTGTGTTTGTTTTTAGATTCTAGCTAACATTCTGGGGTAAAAAGTTCTTTGTGTTTATATCTCACTCTGCTTTGCAACCATACTTTCATTCAGAAACGTGCCACCATTATTTTCTATTATGTCCCCTACATGAGCTCTGCTGCAGTCGAGTGAAATTCATCCTTTTGGCTCCATTTCTAGTTTTAACATCAACACTTCTGAAAAGAGAAACGTGCTTCCTGCATGGATTTCTTCATGTCGTTAGCAGCTTTTCTCAGTTTTATCAAACTGTTTACTAGAACAAACAGAAGCATTTATTCATTATTTGTTTGTAATGTAAACTGTTGATTCTTATTTTTATGTTTTATGTGCTTTTTATTTGATTTGTTGGTTTGATTTAGTTGATATTGTCAGCCAGACACTTGTCTGCTTTTCTTTTTCTTCACTTTTTTTGCTTGGTGTTTGTTAAACAATAATAAGCTTTTGAGTACCAGCCTTTAAAGGTGTGGTTGACTGAAAAAAAAAGTTTTTAATGATTATTTCTGATTATAACAGGCTATTCTGAGTTTTTCATGCAGGCTGAACATGAAAATGGTCTCCTTCACTTATCTCTAGGATTAGAAAAGCTGGTTAATTTAGTTTGGCATCCAAGAATCAGCCACGGACATCCCAGCTAGTAGAAGCTAACCGTTAGCGTTAGCAACTCCACCACATGGCAGAAGCATCTCCAAGGCTCGAGTAAGTCAGTGGTTAAGCCCTGTTGCTGTTATCCAGTTTGAGGCAACATGCCCAAATATCAGGAAATGAGAGTCCGGATCCTGCTGCGTTAATCTCTCCTCTGATGTGGCAGACCTGACCTTGCTGATGCAGGCACTTCTGGGCTTTTGTTGCCCTGAGTACGGTTTGCAAGGCATTCGGTCCTATTAAAGACCACTGCAAATGTAGCGATTAAACATGTTTCCCACACCTTTAACTAAACCAACCAAGAAAAATGAAAGAGGAAGTGAGTTGTCCTGCGTCCTCTGTTTGGTGTCATGTCTACTCCAGTTACGACAAAGAAAAGTTAATTAGACATGCATATTTTTTAGATTGCTGCCTCATAATAATGTTTGTTTTGACTGAAATGAATGATTTTTATGTGTGTCCAGGTGGGATTTTCAGCCCCACGTGTTCATGAAGTCTAGGACGTTTAGGCTTGCAGGAGAATTTGTGTCATCAACTTTTATTTTTGGTGAAAATTGTGCATGAGAGAACCTTTTCCTCATCTAAATTTGATTAGATTTGCTTTTTGACACGGAAGCTTGGTTGAAAAAAAATAACCTCACAGAACAAACGTTTATTGCCTAACAACACAAGTAACTCAGTGAGTTCAGACTGTCGTAGTGCCAATGAGCAACCTCTTCATTATTATAAAAATCATGAGGATTAATGACACCACAAGAATTCAGCGTTTTGAAGCAAATCATTGCAGAAAGTGGGAATGTTGTTTTTCTAAATGCTGCAAACAATAAATGTGGTAATATTGGTAATAATGATGTGTTAGTAAAGGAAATAAATGAAAAGTACAGAAATGACTTTTATTCAAACTTCATTCATTATTTACTCACCAAGTTAAAAGGAAAGAAAGAAAATTAAGAAGGCCAACTCTAAATCTTTCCTACTGAAGTTTGGCCAACCCAATTAATTCTACAAATCCCTTATTTTGCCTTTAAAGTGCCAGTCCAGGTTTTGTTTCCTGGCGTTGGGCCAGAAACTGTTTCTCCTCTTCATCAAAGTCTCTCTAAAACCTGAAGTCTCAGCAGGAAAAAGACTTTCCAACAAGTTCTCACTGGAATATTTTACAGTGTAACAAGTGGACTCTGATGTGGTAAAATCTCACATTTATTCATTTAGGAGTTGGTAAGAGTAACAGCTGTAAATCTGCATCAAATCTCTGTCTAAACTTACATTTATTCTGCTGTCATCAAACAAAGCAGTGACATCATCAGCGTAGTCACACGGCTTTCACGTCCCCTCGTCCTCCCACACTTCTCAACTAGTCTACCCTTCAGTAAGTTTGTTATGTTTAACTTCGTAATCCATTGTGTTGTTTTTTACAGTTTAGTAACAAAATAGTTTTTTACCTGACATGTTTCAACTAATGCCTCTAGTCATCGACTGATGCCTCTAGTCATTGACAAATGTTTCTAGTCATTGACAAATGCCTCTAATCATTGACTAATGCCTCTAGTCTTCGACTAATTTCTCTAGTCATCAATTAAGACCTTCAGTCATCGACAAATGCCTCTAGTCATCGACAAATGCCTCTAGTCATCGACTAATGCCTCAAGTCATCGTCTAATGCCTCCAGTTATCGACTAATGCCTCCAGTTATCGTCTAATGCCTCCAGTCATCGACTAATGCCTCCAGTTATCGACTAATGCCTCCAGTCATCGTCTAATGCCTCCAGTTATCGACTAATGCCTCCAATTATCGTCTAATGCCTCCAGTTATCGACTAATGCCTCCAGTTATCGACTAATGCCTCCAATCATCGTCTAATGCCTCCAGTTATCGACTAATGCCTCCAGTTATCGTCTAATGCCTCCAGTCATCGACTAAGGCCTCCAGTTATCGACTAATGCCTCCAGTCATCGTCTAATGCCTCCAGTTATCGACTAATGCCTCCAGTTATCGACTAATGCCTCCAGTCATCGTCTAATGCCTCCAGTTATCGACTAATGCCTCCAGTTATCGACTAATGCCTCCAGTTATCGACTAATGCCTCCAGTCATCGTCTAATGCCTCCAGTTATCGACTAATGCCTCCAGTTATCGACTAATGCCTCCAGTTATCGACTAATGCCTCCAGTCATCGTCTAATGCCTCCAGTTATCGACTAATGCCTCCAGTTATCGACTAATGCCTCCAGTCATCGTCTAATGCCTCCAGTCTTCGACTAATGCCTCCAGTTATCGACTAATGCCTCCAGTTATCGACTAATGCCTCTAGTCATCGACAAATGCCTCTAGTCATCGACTTATGCCTCCAGTCATCGTCTAATGCCTCCAGTTATCGACTAATGCCTCCAGTGATCGACTAATGCCTCTAGTCATCGACAAATGCCTCTAGTCATCGACTAATGCCTCCAGTTATCGACTAATGCCTCCAGTCATCGTCTAATGCCTCCAGTTATCGACTAATGCCTCTAGTCATCGACTAATTTCTCTAGTTATTGACTAATGCCTCCAGTTATCGACTAATGCCTCCAGTTATCGTCTAATGCCTCCAGTTATCGACTAATGCCTCCAGTTATCGATTAATTTCTCTAGTTATTGACTAATTCCTCTAGTCATTGTCTAATACCTCTAGTCATCGTTTAATGCTGCGGTTAAATGGGAGTGAGGCCACCAACACCGGCGAAGTCTGATGATGACTAGAGGCATTAGTGGAAACCTTTCAGGTAAAAATAAACTATTTTTTACTACACTGTGTGAAAAAAGAACAAAATATTGAACCATTCTACCCTAAACCAGAGCAGTGTTGTACTGGTTCACCAGAAAAAAACAAGACATTTCTAACCAAATCTTTGCTCGGCTACATTCTGTGCTGACCTCAATGGCATAGATGAAAGCTGCTCTCTCTTATATCAGTCTTGGTTTGTGTTGTCAGAAGGACAAAAAAATAAAAGTTCTGCAATTCTGACTGAAGCGTGGCTCCATCTAAAGACCACGGGTCTACTTCTGATTACCCAAAACATTTTCAGGTTCTGGGTTTTACCACGTTGCATCGTTGGTTATTCACGTCTGATGATCAGAGAAGGGCTAGAAATGCAGCAACGCGTCAACGTTTAGCTCCAAGCTGCTTCCAGATCTTCACAAACACACAAGTCCTCACTCAACAGAAAACTTCCAAAGGTCTGTCAGTTGGCAGCAGCAGCCGTCCTTCGTCAAAGATAAGAGCCAGAAATGGGAGAAAAATGAGAAAACCACTGAAAGGAAAAAATAAGATAACTGAAGTAGATAACGAGAAGGGTAAGAACAAAGAGAGCAGATCCTACATGGATGTTTTAACCTGCAAGACCAGCAGGTCAACTTCTCGTTAGAGCAGGTTTTAGTCCTCATCATAATGAAGCGTGCTCTGAACTCATGTAGAAAAAAAGTCTTCTAAATTAGTTCTGCACAATACGGTAATATTTTTAAATGTGAAAATAATATTAACTGTTTAAAGAGAATCATCAGATGCTTCTGTTCTTTTCTACTGAAAACTTATGAAACTCCTGCAAGTGAAATAAACATAATCTTTGCAAAAAACAAACAACTAAACAACAACTGTGTTGTTTCCACCATCCTAGCAGCTGGGACGGCAGTTTTATCTGGGGTCACATGTTGTAACATGAATTTATGTAAAAGGTTTCTCAGAGCAAAGCAGAATAAAGAGTTTTAAATCATTTCTCTTGTTCTGTGATCAACAGGCTTGTTTGTTTTTATGGGTCATTATTAAACACTTAAATTCACCTTTATAAGATCAGCTAGTGAAAAGACAAATGTCACAAACTGCTGAAACACGGCCAACATGTAAATAAATACCAGAAAAAAACAAATGCAATGCCCAAATGTTCCTCATAAAGCCGTAATATTTCACCTGAAACGGGACCGTTGTCGTTTCCTGGAAAGTGAAAGCGCTGCATCATCAGATGTCGCCTTTGTTTCCTCCGGACTGACTGATTCAGTCTCTGATGCCGCCTCATCGCTCTTCCTGCCGGCCCTGAAGTATCTGGATAAACGTGGTGGTCTAATTAATGGCTCTCTGCCAAAGATTCACATGAAGGGAAACACTTTGCTCCTGTCGCTCGTATCTCACCGGTTTAAAGAAAAAAACACCAACAGATGACAGCATGTGCATCTCTTTTATTCTAAATGTGGTTTTCAGTTTTAAGAGTTGGAAATCTTGTCATTTGATTATTATTTGAGTCTAATCCAGCTGTTTGTCTTAAGATTAAAGTAAAAAAGTAAACTGGTGATTGTTATTTGATGCTTGTAACTCAAAACCAGTCAAAAACCTCTCAGACTGACGAAACTCAAAATACAACATATTAGAGATAAGGGTCATTACATGTAATCTGTTAATCTGTTTAATAGATCTATGGCCAATACCAAATATGTTCATAGAGTTTGTGTTTTTGTACAAAATTCGTCTCACATGGAGCAATTTCAGTAGTTTTATTCCTGACCGTTTCAGTACCTTCCTGAATGAGCCATTTCAGGACCCTGCCGCTTTAAGAACCCAAGCTGTTGCTGGCCACTCCCACTCATCATCCACTCAGGCTGGGAAGCTTCAATATCTGGGAGGGGCTCTGTGTGGAGCCACTGCTTCTCCAGCAGCAGCAGCAGCTCTCTTTGCACTTGGGAGGTGGTTGTAAGCTAATTCTGTCATTTGTGACATCACAAATGGGGACTTTTTGAAATGGCTTATGCAAGATGATTCTTGAAACCAAACATGGGAGGACAGGCTCTGGAGTTTTTATTGAAGCAGTGGAGAGCCACATAGCAGCACAAAAGGATGCAAACGGTGAGGTTTGCATGATATGTCTCCTTTAAAGTGACATCCTCGTTCTCATCTAGTCTTAAAGCAGACTAGGATTTGCTTTACATCTGTCCTCTGACACATGAGATGTGCAGCCACCCAAAAGGAAAGACGTGAGGAAATCTGCAGGCTGTTTCAGCAGATTACTTCCTAATCCTCACGAGAAGATTTCATTTATTATTTGCCTCTCTGGCACATTTGGTTTGGTTCAGTCTGGTTAAAGTTTCAGCTCAAGAGCAGTGAAGCACGGGAAAAGCAGAGTGCTAGTAAATGTTGCCATGAAAAGCTTTCGTTTTAAACTTTGAGTGTAGAATTTACAATATATGTTGTGATGTATGTTAAATCAGTGACATTTAAGAAAATCCTATTTCACTTAATTTAGTAAACATCTCCAGTTCCATTAAGATCAGAGATCGTTATCATTGAAATAATTTTTGCAATACATACGTCCAACTTAGCTTGTTTTCATTTGAACCGTTTCCTAAATCATTTATCTAAGCTGCACCTTTTTCATACCATTGCTCATTTCATTACACACAAACACATAAAAGGCAAGTTTTCCATCAAGGAAAATGTCTTTTTTCTCTTTTTCTGTCTACATCCTCATTAAAAAGCATTCTTTTCCCTTTTTAAAACACTGCCTCTCCATCAAACTTTATAGATTTTTATTTTATTTGTTATCTTGCTCATGAAGAGATAAACTCTGAAAACAAGCCTCAGTCATTTTGCCTTGGCCGATGAACAAAAAAAAAAAGGAATGTTTTCACTGAATGCAGTCAGAGCTGCAGGATCGTCTAGCATCAAAAAACGTTTGTCTGAAGGAATGTGAGCGTTTGGCGTGTTTCTGTGGAACATTGAAGGAGAACCTCAACACTGATTAGTCTGGAGGAACAAATCTGCCTTTGATTCATCGTGAAAACTGATAAATATAAATAAACATTCAGATTTGTTACCGAGTTTCCACTGAGAATCAAAATTACAGTTACCACTGAGTGACACACACACACACACACACACACACGCACACACACACACACACACACACACACACACACACACACACACACACACACACACACACACACACACACACACACACACACACACACACACACCAGTGTTTTGCCTTGATACATAATGGAATGACACTGACATTTCCCTCCAGCTATTTCACGTGCACACGTCTGCTAAACTATCCAAACAAAAGCAGCGCATCCTTGAAGCGCCTACTTGAGTCTGAGCCAGCGTGACGCTCTCCAGTTTTTTTAAAAACGCCGTCTGAATGTTGATTCTGCTTCTCTGAAGCTCAGGCCCCCACCCTCGCCCCCGCCCCGGCCGGGCTCGTTCATCGCTTGTCCGCCAGATAAACACGAAGAGGCAGGCTTTGTTGCCTCGTGTTTTATCTTCGACAAATTCCTCCAAATGTTGAGAGCTGTTTATTAAAGTGACAATGATCAATAATGACTGATGTCGTAATTATAGGCCAAAGCAGCGCAGTTTGACGTTGCATTCTAAGTAGGCTGAGAGGGAAAAACCAAAAGCTGCTCCATCAACGGCGTGTTCGTGTCCTACAGCATTTCTTTGTCTAATTAATCTTCATTTTGAGGACAGACCATCTCGCTAATGCACTTTTATCATTGCTCAACGTTATAGTCAGTTCACTATAAAAAATTGCCCAGCGCCCAACCTGAAATCAGCGATGCCTGCTTGTTCTGTGGAAGCGAGAGGAAAAGTGAATAATGCATGTTGCTCTGTTCTCATTTCTCCCTTTTTCTCCCTTCTGTTTGTTTTGTTTCTCTTCACGGTATCGACATATTTTGTGTCTGCTGTTGTCGTCAAGGACAGCCGTTGCACTCCCGATTCCTTTGGAACGGGCTGTTAGGCGCTCCTAAACTCAAGACAGAAGAAACAGCATTGGGAAGTCTTTTGTAACATCAGAGCCGGAGGAAAGGAGAGAAGCCCAGAAACGGTTCAGTAAACCAGGACTTGTTCTTCTAACAAAACACATTTAAAACAAGCCCCAGGTTCAGCAGGACATCCCATAATACTGAAAAATGTCCTGAAGTAATCCATCCTTATCTGAGTCTCTGTCTGCTCGAACATGTTAGAAAGAGCACATCTGTGCTGGATATTTTATGCACTTTTTGGAGACTTTTGTTTGGAAGCAAATGTTTGGAATTTCAAGTAGCTTCAATCCTGAATCCCGGAATGGGAACAGTTTTCAGTTTTAGATCATTTAGGCGAAGCAGATTCAGAGAAGAATGTTCTGGTCCTGGTGGCTTAAAGGGACTGTTTCATGCAAACTCCACCCTTGACCCTGTTTAACAAAAACACCCTCAAAGTGATTTTTGGCTTCCAGCGAGCATTTTCCTGTCTCAGCTCCTTCTCACCGTTAGCTCTGCTAAGAAACTGCAAAAGCTGGTGAGCGTTGAGTGAGACGTGTCATCACTGGAAATGTCCCAGTGCTCCTGATGCAAAAGCTGTCTTGCTGGTTGTTCTAGGGTTAAGCTGAATTCCAGTGGAGGCTGGATTTCATTTAATCTAAGCATTGTATTTCCAGATGGAAGGAAAGGCACCTGAAAGGTGCCAGCAGTAATGTTTTCTATACATTGTTCCTGCCATTGCTCTAGAAGGTGCAGGCCCTTCATTTTTGATGTTTTGTCATAATGTCAGCATCAAGCTAGCACAACCATCCTTTTTCTGGTCTACAAGAGTAGATCAACTACAAGCCTGTTACCCAGCCTGATGGTTAGCTCCTTCCCAGCTCTCAGACATCAAACTGGTCTCTAGTCTTAAGGTTTGACTTTTAGTCATTAATTATTTTTGTGATGTTAAACTTTTTTTAATAGGTCCCAGATATTTTTACTTGTCACCTGAAGAAAAGCACTGGTAAGTTGACAACTGCTGCTTTGCACTCAGGAGGTTCTGCCTTGTGCATTCTGGTCATCTGTCATGGTTTACTAACAGACACGATACATCTGAGGTGCCAGCCTGTTAGCCCTGCTGACAGGATTAAAACAGTCTGCTGCATCACGTAGAGACAGCACGCACGCCCACCAAACCACCGGTCGTTTTGCTTTTTCTTTATGCATCAGTTTGATCCTCATACTTTACAACCTCTGCTGTGATGAAGTGCATCTAATTCAAAAGCTGTTGTGCTTTTTATTTTTATATAGAAATATTCAAATCTAACAACGGGTGCACGGCCCGATTAATGAGATGATTTATGCATCTGTAAAGGAAGCTGCCCTCTTCCTGCCTGCTGAGCCAAACCATGCCAAGCCAAGCACACACACACACGCACGCACACACGCACGCACACACACACACACACACACACGCGCGCGCATGCACGCACGCACACACACTATCTGCTATTAGATCCACATTGGCTGAATTCCACCTCATCCCAGAACAACTCCTCTCCAAAGCATCCGTCTTCCTGTACGTTTTCTTTGCAGATGAAATCCCGGCTGTCTGACTCGGAGCCATCAGCTCGCTGCAGCGCTGCACCCTCACTCGCCGCCTCTAACTGTCACTTCTGTCTGCCAATTCATGCAGATGTATGAAATGATCCTTGCTCACTTCAGTTCTGCTTCTGCAACTGTTCTCAGTCACAATTCCTCAATTTTTTTTAACACACTTTTTTACCATCTTGCAGGATTGAAGACGATTTTGCTGATCTGACAAACTGATGAATGAAAAGCTGACACTTAACTTTTCCTCTGACTTCACTTTTCTGTTGGATATTTTTGAACCAGCCGGAATTTACTTACAGCCTAATGGAGGAAAAAAGTCACCAGTAAAGTTTAATATCAGTTTGTCTTTTTAGGTTTAAGTTTGATAAGTTCAAGCTGCTTGGAATTGAATTTCTAAGTGAAAAGAAGCTGCAGGAATATGATCAGCATCCTGAGCAGAATAGAAGTGCAATAAACTGATTTCCGTCTTCTCCCTCACACACACACTGCATTCTGTCTATTCTGCTCCCCCACAATGCCTTGCCATTTCGCTTCAAGGCTCTGACAAGAAAAATGTCCCTCATAAATCATCTCTTTACAAATATACCATTGATCTTACAGGCAGGCCCTCTGATGATCTTCAGTTGTTAGTGATCAATGCCAACAGAGACCTTTGACCTCCGGTGCTTCATCAAAACCCCTGCGAACCGCCTCCTGGAGATCGAAGCCAGCGTTGGCGTATTGATCTCCTGCGAGGTTCGCTCCATAGTCACATCACCCTCGTGCATTTACAAGTTTTCATCTGTAGAAGAACTTTTAAATTGCCATTCATGATCTTAGGGTGTCGAGGTTGTCACGGCACCTCCTCTCCACGCAGCAGCGGATGAACTCAGCACAGTCACATTATTATGAAGCCGCAGATTTTTCACGGTGTACCTTTGGTTTGTCTGCTGCTATGAAATGTTCCCTCGTAATTAGACTCAGCAGCAAAAGATGTTTTCCCAAATATTTCTGCAAATATCTCACACTCAGAGCAAAATGTTCACGTATGTGTGTGTGTGTGTGTGTGTGTGTGTGTGGATCTGCTTTGTTGCAGATTCCTATGTAACTCATTATGAATAAAAACATTGATTGAATGGAAATTGCATTTCAGTCATTACTCGACTGTATGGAGACCTTTTGGCTCTGTTAACTAATCAGTGAATTGCTCATTTGAATTGCAGATGATGCGTCTCTCGGAGCACTTTTAAAGCGAGAGAGCAGACCTGAGGTCGATCAAGGTTTCATTATACTTTTCTCTTGACACACAAACAGTGGCGTATTTAGCAATTTGGGGGCCCAAGGCGAACACAGACATGGGGCCCCCTTACATAAAATCTTCGCCTATCTTATCTTTAACTGGATTTGCTAAACTCTCCCCTCTTCTGACATGAGTTATTTTCACTTTTTATTAGTTCTCCCTTTGAGTGCCTTCAATATTTGCTCTGCTTTCTTCTTCCCGTCAGTGCTCCTGTGCTTTTGCCTTTCTTTTTTTTTCTTCTATTTTCCATTTTGGTCTATGTTTTCCTACCTTTAAACATTTCCATTGTCTTTTCTTTTCTGCTTCCTTTTGATGTTTACTTAGAAAAACATTGTCACTTTTGGAAGTAAAGACAAAAGCTTTTTTACAGCAAGCTGCTTCTTTCTCTTATTGGAGCCAATAGGATAACTCCATTTCATGCTTTATGTTTTGACAACTGCTTCGAGTTTGTTACGAATGCTCCCGCCTCTCTTCCTCTTTTTCTGCTTTCTTTTCTTTTTATTTGTGGTCTTATGGCACTTGGCAAACAACAATTTGGTGCATTACTTCCACCAACTGGAGTGGAATGACTGCCATTCACTTCCTGTATGTGCATCGGAGTCTTAAAGGAATAGTCCATTGTGGCATTAACAGAGGGGTGCCAGCAGTCAGGGCTAGGAGGCCCCCCAACATAAGGGGGCCCCAGGGGGCCGCCAACCTATGTGTAATGGTAAAACCGCCACTGCACACAAACACAGAATTTGGGTTTTTGGATGGACAAAAGGCACAGAAACAACTTTGGTTTGCACAAATTAGAAATACAACCATTTGTGCATTCTGCTTTTTATGGATAAATAAATAAACACTGATTCTTCGCCTTTTGGCTCTAAAAACTAAAAGTAACGCTCAGTTGATGGCTTTGCCAGCAGGAGCTTCTCGCACTGCTGCTGCTCTTCCTCCTCACAGAGGAGGTTGACTTTTTATGACAGCGTGTCGCCATGGGAACTAATGCTGAAGATCCACATCAAAGCAGGTTATCTCCAGCATAATATATGGACAGATATAAAAAACACCACCCTGACCCATCAGGTTTGGGTGGTGCAGACCCCGAGAGACTCTTCTTCTCTTTCTTGTCTGGATTTTTAAGTTTTTGTCGGAGACAGATTCTGAGCTCAGCTGCTTATTTGAAACTTGACTGAGTCAAGCACCAAAGCTTTGATTCTTTCTCTTTTTTTACTTTAATTAAAACCACTGAACTACTAAATTTCCTTCTAGCAGGTCTTGTGTTTTTATGCAAGTTGCTGCTTCTGCTGCTGAGGTGCTTCAGCAAGGCCAAGGATGGTTTTAAACGGATAGTTTGAAACTCTTCAGGTGCAGAAAAACAGGTAAAAACCACAATCCTGCAAATTTCAATCCATATTTTTTATTGTAGATCTGACTGTGAATGTTGTTAGAATACATGTTTAAATCAACTCAGATTTTAAATGCTACATGAAAAATTTACACCAAACACGCCTGCAAGTACGTAACTGAGTAGAAAACTATGCTGACAATTTGAAAATGCAATTAATGTTAAATAATGCTTTGATCTAAGCAGCTGCAAAGGTGGATTAGGCATGTTTCAGCAGAAGCTGTTGTTTTTACTTGGGATGTTTTTAATTAAAAAAAGTATTCATTTATTCTGCGTTTGAACAACTTTAAGTGTGTTTCTTGGGTAAGAAATACTGTAGACTGCACGGTAAACCTCAGCTGGTTTTATAAAAAAAAGATGTTTCAGCAAACAGATTTTCCACATATTTCCTCAAAAGTTCAGCTTTATATCCACATATCTTTGCACAGAATCAAATTTATGATGAAATCAGAAGAATACGGTTGTGGTTTTTATCCCATTTGATTCAACTTGAATAAAGCGGTTGATTGGGCCACATTTTCTCTCATGACCCTAGCTGAACTCTCTCTGTGTACATTTAGGGCCTGTTTTGTCTTAAAAATTTTTTTTTAATTATCTTTATTGCCTTTTAACTCATTCACTGCCATCAGGGGTGTACTGGGACCAAAATTCGGCCCTGGCATTTTTACGAATCGTTGGCCCTCCCCATTGGGAGAGTGGTGAGGGTGGGAGGTGTTAACGCCCGCGGGCTCGTCTCTAGGCTGAACATGAGATCTAATATGGAATGGGACTGTTAAATTACAAGCAGGGCCAGACCGCTGCAACCGGGAGCCCTGGCCTTCCAGATTAGCTCATTCTCCACGGGCGGAGATCAGAGACATTTACTACATGCTAATGCGGTAAAACAGCTCCTACGTCATTGCTCTACCTCGTTTTTCTTGCTAAAAAACGCCTGGAAAAACTCTGTTAGCTTCGGGTTACCATGTAGCTAATGTTCTGCAGATCACCAACTGTGGAGTAGTGTCGGCCAAGGGCGGAAATCCTATTTCAATTTTGGGGGGGACAATAAACAGTAAAACTTCAGAGAGTAATTTTTGGGGGTGACATGAAAAAAATGCTCTTTACATACAACACTGTATGTCCTTATAAGAGACTGACCTGTGACTCTGTGCCTGTGTCTGACAGGCTCTGGCTGCCTGTGCTCAAGTGACTGGACTTTGCCCAATGAAACCATTTGGAAACAATTTCATAGGCATTTCATTTCTTTCTTATAGATGTCTTTATCAAAATGCAAGTTACTACTTACTTGACATTCTGGAGTATTAAAAAAACGACCTGATGGCTGCCATTTTTCGTTTCTCTGCCATTTCAACTGACCTGGTCTGCTGACAGTTGGACAGCAACACACACACAGATGGGATATTGTCATTAGAACGGAGCTGGAGGATATTGATCAACAATAATATCTTGCCAATTTCGTACAGCTCCATAAGCATCCTTTCTTTTTGTTTTCATTTCAATAACAAGACTGTGGCCTAAAACGGAAAAAGCAATTCAGAATAAAGATTTAAAAGTAGATCGCTAATAGTTGAAGCAACATGTCCTGAAATGGCACGGCTATTAGCTGACCAACAGCTACACGTGTGGACCGATGCAAAGCATTAATTTTAAATACTAAAACATATCTAACTTTTTCACAACAAAGAGAGAGAACATAACATGTCAAATTAAAATTTTATTAAATCACATAACATGAAAGCTACTAAAATCCAAATAGTTCCATATTGATTTTAATATATTTGAAATTTTCCTTCTAAATATGTCTAGAAAAAATAACAAACTTCAAATCAGCTTTCACAAGTCAAGTATAAAAATGACTGAAATCTCTTAAATAAATCATATAAATGTTTGTAGGCTATTAGAGCATAACTCTGTAATATTTAATAACTTTATCTAAGTCCTACCGAACGAAAAGATATGCAAAATCTAAAAATATATTCTTGAAATATTTGTTTCATTTTAATAATAAAAATTAAAAACATTTACTTTACAAATACACTACACATATACATACTCTATAGTTTATATTTCAGTTTAATCGATCTCTCACTTTTCTCAGTTTTCATAGTGTTTTTGGGTCTGTGTGGCCAACGGGATCTTTGGCTCCATGTTTTACACTGAGAGCTTTGAGCAACGTGCCTCCACCACACATTTGCTGCAACCAGCTCATCCCTAAGCTGCACGGTGCACCTGCACTTTAACATATTGTAAACAACTGCAGAGCCTGGGGAAGACGGGATAAGAGCGGTTAAACGCTGTGGTATTCCATACATCGGACCAGTTAGTTTGGATTCTACCATATTCATCTGCTAAATAGGATGATACGCGAACATTTTCATCAATCTATAAATGCTCCGCAGAATCCAGGGGAAGACCGTGCAAGCGTACGTGTCCGGAAAAAGGAACTTTTGATCACCTTAGTGAATGGAATAATAATAGCGGAATAATTCTGGAATGACCAGAGAACATGAAGTGACAACTTTTTTTTTTTACTGTGGTGGTGGTGGTCTGTCATAAAGGGATCTCCGACCGGTGATCAAAATCTAAAGATAATCGGTGTCTATGTTTGACATTTATGACCACATTTGACATACATATTTAAGTTTGTAGAACAAGCGTGTGATAAATGACTTACTGCTGGAAACCGCTGGCTTTTTGATTCCCGCCTCCTGTGAGCCTGCGGGCTGCTGTGAAGCTGTGAGCGAGGCAGAGCCGGCAGCCCCACCCATTGGAAACAGCGCGTGTAGACCGACCGTACCAACTTGAGGAATTGGGGGGTGTGGACTATAATTTCTCAACAATTAAAAACACATTGTTTTGTATTTGCAGACTAACTTTTACGTTGTGGTTTTAGAAGACAATACAGGTTTACTGATAGCATTTATGTGTTGTGAGAACAAACATCTCAGCTCTAAACCCGATCTCTATCCGCATACGTCACACGTCACGTGATCAGGAAGCAGAAAATCCATGTGTTAGGAGATCGTTTTGGGCTGCTGCTGTAAAAAATGTGAGGCGCGAACCAGAAAAGCTTCTGCCAATCACAATTCAACAACGGATTATGAAAGAACGGATAATGCTGGAAACGCACAGGTGAGTCTCCTCTTTGTTTTGGTTTTTTTGGCATCAACATCATCCTAGCGCGCAACGTTCTGAGACTCTTATAAAACAATAAAAATGGTGAGAAACACTGGCAGCGAAGGACTTTACCGATCAGGAAATGGCTGGCAGCGAATGAGTTACCACTCAGGGAAACCCATGCACAATAGTCCATCAAATCCCAATCTGGAGTTCGTGCCTTGTTTTATGTGTGCAGGAACCTCCAGGTGTTTTGTGTTCTGCAGCTTGTTTGAATATGAGGATTCAAAGTAAAACATTCGGAGAGAAGTCCACCAAAATGGAGCTCAAGCAACCATTTCTTCATATAAGATGATGTCAAACAAAATCTGGATTTACTACGTGAAGATATGTTTGCTGAATCAATATATTGTCC
The DNA here is from genome assembly GCF_043380555.1 of Nothobranchius furzeri. Classification (NCBI taxonomy): domain Eukaryota; kingdom Metazoa; phylum Chordata; class Actinopteri; order Cyprinodontiformes; family Nothobranchiidae; genus Nothobranchius; species Nothobranchius furzeri. The sequence continues at coordinate 37,623,607 of NC_091751.1, forward strand.
TAAATGTGTATCAAAGGGGTTTGAACTAGTTTGCTTAAAAGTCTGGCTCATTTCATGCCCACCATATGTATCCTGTACAAATGACCAATTTTCATCTAAATTCCTGTTAAAAGAATAAAGCCCGTGTTCATTTTCTCTCTGGTATGGTTGTGAAAACACCCAGCCATGGACTCCTACTGCTTTTGCTTTATTTATTTAAAACGATTACCTACCCCCCCACCCCCCCACCCCACCCCCCACCCCCCACCCCCACCCCCCACCCACCCAAACCCCCCACCACAGCTAATAAATCAAAGAGAACTACATCTATCCGCACTGTTTCTCAATATAACAAATGTATTTTCGGGACGTCCACCTTTATCTGTTGCTCTGACATGTTTTATAGTAAAATGCTACCTAGCACAGAGAGCCCCTCCTCCACCAAGGACACATCCTGCATCATAACTGCCTTGATGAAGGAGGAAAAAAGATGACTTTTGGTTGCCACAGTAACAACATGTGCTGACATTGAACAGCACTATTTAAATGCATTTTAGCTTTCAGACATGTGTGTATCTGTACATCTGTAGGAGTTCTATATATGTTCTAGACTGTTAGTCATTAGCGACGACGTTGTCAGCATTTCATCTGGAAGCGATTTGAAGAAACATGCTTTAAAAATAAATAAAATAAAACTTTTACCACTCCTATCTGATGAGTTTCTTTGATGAACACCACCACATTTTATCTTTTGTACATAAGATTTCTCACTGATTCATTTGTACCCATAAGCCTTCTGGAGCCATTTCTCTCCGTTTACATCAGACGTGGAATATGCTGCTGCTAATACACACACACACACACACACACACACACACACACACACACACACACACACACACACACACACACACACACACACACACACACGCACACACACACACACACACACACACACACACACACACACACACACACACACACACACACACGTCTTGCATTCTTTGTGAGGACCCTCTTTGCCTTCCATTTAATTTAGTGACTTGTGCCTAACCTTAACTAAAACTTAACTCACACCAATCCGCTAAAACCAACTAGCAGAGCTCTGTAACATTGTTCCAAAGTGAGGACCGGGCAAAGTGTCCTTAGTTTAGAGGTGAAAAGTTTGTCATTAGTTTTCAATTTGATGTATAAATAAGTACACACACACACACACACACACACACACACACACACACACACACACACACACACACACACACACACACACACACACACACACACACATAGTCAACACCACAGGATTGTTGGTATTTGTCTTGTTGAAGAGGAGAAATGATCAGAGATAAGGAGCAGAGATCCTCCTGTTTGTTTACGTCTCGATCACAACAACCCGACAGCAGCCACACTCTGCAAACAAAACACCTCCATCATGGAAAAATCCTATTCACCCATCTATCTGTGGTTGCTCTAGCTAGAATGCAAGCTGATAAGAACTTATGTAACTACAATTTTGGACCTTAGAAAACAATCAAACCAAATCCTAACACTGGGAAGGTATCAAATCAAACCGTTTTAATAACTTCACTGCTGGATAACAGAGTGGAACATTAAAGGGACTTTACGGACTTTTGAATTTTTATGCTTGCGATTGCTCCCTCAGGCCAAAAGCGTAACGACAGCTTCAATAGTAGGCTTGTGCACAAGGCGCGCATGCTGTACGTGCACACTCCTTAACGAAAATAACAGCTGAGACAGCTTGTGTGTGTGTGTGTGTGTGTGTGTGTGTGTGTGTGTGTGTGTGTGTGTGTGTGTGTGTGTGTGTGTGTGTGTGTGTGGCCCATAGGACAGAGGACAGGAGAACACGCAGCTAATTAATTAAATAATTTGGTTCTGTACCTTTCCCTTTCTCTTCACTCCTCCTTGAACCGTCACCTTATCGTGGTGGAGGAGTTTGAGTGCCCTAATGATCCTAGGAGCTATGTTGTCTGGGGCACTTTGTGCCCCTGGTAGGGTCTCCCATGACAAATTGGTCTTAAGTGAAGGGTGAGACAAATAACGGTTCACAGGATCTTTCATCGATGTAAATTCAAAGAGTCGGAGTACCCGGCCCGGAGGGTTACCGGGGTCTCACTCTGGAGCCAGGCCTGGGGTTGGGGCCCGTGAGCGAGCGCCTTGTGGCTGGGCTTTTGCCCATGGAGCCTGGCCGGGCCCAGCCCGAACCGGATACATGGGCTCATCCAACTGTGGACCCACCACCCGCAGGAGGAACTTGAAGGGTCTGGTGCAATGTGGATTGGGTTGCAGACCAAGGCGGGAGCCTTGGTGGTCCAATCCCCAGACAAGAAAACTGGTTTTTGGGACATGGAACGTCACTTCGCTGGCGGGGAAGGAGCAGGAGCTTATGGCAGAGGTTGAGCGGTACCGGCTAGATATAGTTGGACTCACCTCGACACATAGCATTGGCTCTGGAACCCAAGTCCTTGCGAGGGGTTGGACACTCTCCTTTGCTGGAGTTGCTCATGGTGAGAGGCGGAGGGCTGGGGTTGGCTTTTTGTTAGCCCCGAGACTCTCTGCCTGTGTGTTGGGGTTTACCCCGGGGGACGAAAGGGTAGCTTCCCTGCGCCTTCGGGTCAGGGAACGGGTCCTGACTGTTGTTTGTGCTTATGGGTAAAATATCAGTTCAGAGTACCCACCCTTTTTGGAGTCCCTGGGACAAGTGCTAGATAGTGCTCCATCAGGGCACTCCATTGTCCTGCTGGGGGACTTCAATGCTCATGTGGGCAATGACAGTTTGACCTGGAGGGGTGTGATTGGGAGGAACGGCCCGCCTGATCTGATCTCGAGTGGTGTTTCGTTATTGGACTTCTGTGCAAGCCACAGTTTGGCCATAACGAACACCATGTTCGAACATAAGGATGCCCATTGGTACACTTGGTACCAGGGCAGCCTAGGTCGCAGGTCGATGATAGACTTTGTAGTCGTATCATCTGATCTGCGGCTCTATGTTTTGGACACCCGAGTGAAGAGAGGAGCCGAGCTGTCAACTGATCACCACCTAGTGGTGAGTTGGATCAGATGGCAGGGGAAGATGCCACGTAGACCTGGCAGACCCAAACGCTTAGTGAGGTTCTGCTGGGAACACCTGGCAGAAGAACCTGTTAAGACGGTCTTCAACTCCCACCTCCGGCAGAGCTTAGACCGCGTCTCGAGAGCAGTGGGGGACATTGACTCCGAGTGGGCCTTGTTCCACTCTTCGATTGTTGAGGCGGATGTTGCTAGCTGTGGTCGCAAGGTGGCTGGTGCCAGTCGTGGTGGCAACCCCCATACCTGCTGGTGGACACCAGAGGTTCGGGGAGCCCTCAGGCTGAAGAAGGAGGCCTACAGGGCATTGCTGGTCTGTGGGTCTCCGGAGGCAGCAGACAGGTACCGGATAGCCAAGCGGGGTGCAGCAGTGGCAGTTGCCGAGGCAAAATCTTGGGCGTGGGAGGAGTTTGGTGAGGCCATGGAGAAAGACTATCGATCGGCTCCAAAGAGGTTCTGGCAAACTGTCCGGCGCCTCAGGAAAAGAAGGCAGCAACTCGCTCACACTGTTTACAGTGGGGATGGGGAGCTGCTGACGTCGACTGGGGCAATAGTCGGACAGTGGAAGGAATACTTTGAGGAGCTCCTCAATCCCACCTATGCAAACAACTACACAGCGGCGGAGCCCCGGGGGCGGATGAGGTTCGTCCTGGGTATCTCAAGGCTATGGATGTTGTAGGGCTGTCATGGTTGACACGTCTCTGCAACATTGCGTGGTCATCGGGGGCAGTTCCTGTGGAGTGGCAGACCGGGGTGGTGGTCCCCATCTTTAAGAAGGGTGACCTGAGGGTGTGTTCCAACTATAGGGGGATCACACTCCTCAGCCTCCCTGGAAAGGTCTACTCCAAGGTACTGGAGAGGAGGGTCAGTTTAATAGTTGAATCTCAGATTGAGGAGGAGCAATGTGGTTTTCTGTCATGTTCTGCGGGTGGAGGTGGCAGACCATGTGTGGTGGTGGGTTTCAGGAGGCAGAAGAGCAGGCAAACGGATGAAAAAATAAAAATTTGTTTAATCGTAGACTGGGAGCGACAGGACAAACGAACATGCACAAACAACAATGATCCGACAGCTGACAGGAGCAAAGAGGGAGGTATATATACACAAGGGAATCAGGAACACATGGGCAGAGTAATGAGGGACAGGTGAGAACAATAAGGGTAATCAAGGCAGGAGAGACACAGTCAGGGAGGCCGGGGTGGATCATGACAGTACCCCCCCCCCCCCCCCCCCCCCCCCAAGGGCAGATACCAGACGCCCACAAGCCCACACAACACAGGAGACCGGGAACACTTGGACTTGACACGGACTGGGACTCGGGACTCGAGGACTTGACAGACGCAGGGACACATGACTTGACTTGGGACAGGAACATGAAGACTTGGGACAGGAACATGAAGACTTGGGACAGGAACATGAAGGCTTGGGACAGGAACATGAAGACTTGACTCGGGACACACTCGAACTCTTGACTTGACTCGAACTCTTGACTTGACTCGAACTCTTGACTTGAGTCGAACATTTGACTTGAGTCGAACACTTGACTTGACTCGAACACTTTACTTGACTCAAACACTTGACTTGACTTGAACACTTGACTTGACTCGAACACTTGACTTGACTCGAACACTTGACTTGACTCGAACACTTGACTCGGACTCGAAGACTTGACTCAAAGACTTGGCTCGAACACTTGACTTGACTCGAACACTTGACTTGACTCGAACACTTGACTTGACTCGAACACTTGACTTGACACCAGGAATATTTGACTTGACACGAGGAACACAAAGACAAACTGCAGCAGCAGGCGTGGGACCCAACAGGAACTGCAGCAGCAGGCATAGGACCCAGCAGGAACTGCCGCGTGGAGGACCTGCAGGCACAGACCCTGCAGGCGTGGACCAGGAAATGGTTGAACAGCGGGAGCGACGCGAGGAAGCCCAGCTCGGCGGCAGGTACTCGACATCCAGTCAGAGCAGTTGCACATCCCGATTTGCTGGGTCCATCAGCGGAGGCTCGGGTGAAGGGAAGCAGGAGAAGAGCGGGGAGACCAGCCCTACCACCCCGGAGAACAATGGCGTGCGTAGGGGGTGTAACTCCCTTGAGGCTCCAGGATCTGCGGCTTCCAGGAGAAGAACGGGACGGGGCGAAACAGCAGGAGGAGAATGACCCTGACCACCCCGAAGACAAATAGGATGCGCCAGGACCTCCCAGAGGACTTCGACCACCCCGAGAACAGGTAGGATGCGCCGAAAACACAAAACTCCAGGCCAGAAATCTCCCTCTGCTGAAAGGGACAAAAAAGAAAAAATAATCATCCAGAAACAGAAAGCTAGGCTCACCACAGGTCCAGGTTTGGTCGGATCATTCTGTCATGTTCTGCGGGTGGAGGTGGCAGACCATGTGTGGTGGTGGGTTTCAGGAGGCGGAAGAGCAGGCAAACGGATGAAAAAACAAACATATGTTTATTCGTAGACTGAGAGCGACAGGACAAACGAACATGCACAAACGACAATGGTTCGACAACTGACAGGAGCAAAGAGGGAGGTATATATACACAAGGGAATCAGGAACACATGGGCAGAGTAATGAGGGACAGGTGAGAACAAAAAGGGTAATCAAGGCAGGAGAGACACAGTCAGGGAGGCCGGGGTCGATCATGACAGTTTTCGTCCTGGCCGTGGAACTGTGGACCAGCTCTATATCCTTGCAAGGGTGATGGAGGGGGCATGGGAGTTTGCCCAACCAATCCACATGTGTTTTGTGGATTTGGAGAAGGCTTATGACCGTGTCCCCAAGGGCACCCTGTGGGGGACGCTCCAGCAGTATGGGGTGGGTGGCTTTCTGTTAAGGGCCATTGAGTCCCTTTACCAGAGGAGCGTGAGTTTGGTCCGCATAGCCGGTAGTAATTCGGACCTGTTCCCAGTGAGGGTTGGACTCCGCCAGGGCTGCCCTTTGTCACCGGTTCTGTTCATTACCTTTATGGACAGAATTTCTAGGTGCAGCCGTGGTGTGGAGTGTGTCGAGTTTGGTGGCAGGAGAATCTCGTCTCTGCTTTTTGCAGATGATGTGGTCCTCCTAGCTTCATCCAGCTCTGACCTTCAGCTCTTGCTGGGTAGGTTCGCGGCCGAGTGTGAAGCGGCTGGGATGAGGAACAGCACCTCCAAATCTGAGACCATGGTTCTCGACCGGAAAAGGGTGGCCTGCCAACTTCGGGTCCGGGGAGAGGTCCTACCTCAAGTGGAGGAGTTTAAGTATCTCGGGGTCTTGTTCACGAGTGAGGGTAGGAGGGATCGGGAGATCGACAGGTGGATTGGTTCAGTGTCTGCAGTGATGTGGATGCTGAGCCGATCTGTCGTGGTGAAGAGGGAGCTGAGCCAGAAATCTAGGCTCTCGATTTACCGGTCGATCTACGTCCCAATCCTCACCTATGGTCATGAGCTTTGGGTAATGACCGAAAGAACGAGATCGCGGATACAAGCGGCCGAAATGAGTTTCCTCCGTAGGGTGGCCGGGCTCAGCCTTAGAGATATGGTGAGGAGCTCGGACATTTGGGAGGGACTCGGAGTAGAACCGCTGCTCCTCCAGATCGAAATGAGCCAGTTGAGGTGGTTTGGGCATCTGGTCAGGATGGCTCCTGGACCGCTCCCCGGGGAGGTGTTTCGGGCATGTCCTGCCGGCAGGAGGCCCCCGGGTCGACCCAGGACACGTTGGAGAGGTTACATCTACAATCTGGTCCGGGAACGCCTTGGGGTCCTGCCGGAGGAGCTGGTGGAGGTGGCTGGGGAGAGGACTGTCTGGAGCTCCCTAGTTGGGATGCTGCCCCCGCGACCCGGATAAGCGGAGGAAGACGACGACGACCTTTCTATTCAGCACAGCCGACAAAGGTTTATGATGGGTCAGTCCTCCTGCATGCTCAGATCATTCCCTTCCCTTGCTTGAAAAATTGTTCCAAAATGAAAGTTGATCCCACATCTTTTTTATCTGTGAATTCAATGCCGTTCGGCGAGTCTCAAATAAAAATTTGGGCATCTTACTGTGAAAAAATATACCATTAATGTAAAAAAGACACTCTAAATGAACTATGTTCACATCCAGAATCAAACCCAGGTCTTCTGCATAGGAGTCAGACATCTTACAAGGTGAGCTACACTCTAGTAACATTCACGGTATCTGTCACGTTTATATCCTTGATGACAGCTGAAACAACGTCAAAACAAAGAACGGTTCGAAGTGAAAATGGCTATTTTGTTGCTAATTTGCAGGAAATATCTAGAAGAAAGTTCTACAGAAAGTAGCTAAGGGTCCTCAGAAATGTAGCTAGGTTCATCACTAGGCATTAGGAACACCTACAAAGTCGCTGAGTTGGCACTACCTCTCTCTCTGCTGCGAAAGCTACGGATAGCAAATGCTACGGGCTATGCCTGAGCGTGAACGCACATGAAGCAGCCTGCTCGACCCGAGCAGCTCTCTTTTTCTGTGATTTTACAGAAAAACAGGCAATCACAGTAAAAATGCCAGGGCTCATTCTACAGGACCAGGGCATTGCAGGAGAATGTATGAAGAAGAAATTTATTTTTTCTATACATGTTTTGGCTGTCAAACTTCCATCACGTCCCTTTAAAGAAACAACACTTCAAACACACACACACACACACACACACACACACACACACACACACACACACACACACACACACACACACACACACACACTACTATGATCATTGGTGTGCAAACTTAGGGGAGAAACTGTGGCAAGAATAAAAAATGTAACCCTCTCACTGCCCTAATGGGTGCGACCCTGCGAGGAAAGTTGACCATTGAGCAGGGTTGATGGTTTATCCCTTGGGTCCACGTGGCAGGGGTGAGGAATGAGCACCACCTCACCCCTGCCACGTGGGAGGGTTAAAGCAGCATATGATCTCCCAGGAATTCTCCTCTGTGTGTCTCTGTCTCTTTAATAGATAAAATGTATAAGAAAAGATGCAAATGTTAATTAAAATTATTGTATTTTACATTCTAACCTAAAGACACAACAATTCATCCCAAATTTGCAGAGCTTTCCATGTTTTCTTGGAATGAGTTGCTCTGAGATCTGCAACAGTCTGAGAGATCTTGATGTCTCCAGTTCAGCAGGAGATTTGCAGATGTGTCTAACTGGGATTTCCCATCAAGGATTTTCAGTATAAAAGCACACAGAGCATCAATCACCCAATGTTTAAAAAGCTGACACGAAATCAAAAAGTAAGGCTGATGTTTGTTAATTTTTCTTTTATGAAGTTCAACTTTTTCACACCTTTAGGTTTAAATTTCATACAGAAACAATTCTTAATTATCAGCACTATTCAAATTAATGTTTGTGTATTGATTTTAATGCTTTGAACGACTCGTTCTCCATCGCATTCAGAAAATACTGTAATGACCTTCTCTTGTTTTAAATAATTTTGACATGTTTCTGTTCACTGGGGGGAAAAAAGGAGAAATAGACAACATTTGAGTAACAGACCAGACTTGTTCAATGAGACAAAAAAAATCTTTCAACAGCTGCAGCTTAAGAAAACTCAAGGAGGCACATTAAAGAGCAGCAGCAGGGAAGAATGAAAACCAGTCTATATCTAGCATATACTCCAACTGCTCGCAGAACATGTAGCAACACCTCCACCCTGCACCACTCCACCACCTCCAGTAAAGTCATCAGACTGAACACAGTCACCCCCAATTCACTCAAAGCCTCAAATAGAGACTGCCGCTCCACCGCGTATCGGCTACACCTCAGAAGAACGTGCCCTACCATCTCCAGATCTCCACACTCACACCTACCAGTCAAGTGCTTACCAACCAGAATACATGTGTGGGAACCTAGACAAAACACACCTCGCAACCCTTAACACCCAACCAATGCAACGCCATCTTGACAGAAGCCAGCAAGTCCGCTCGAGACCCGGAGCGCTGTCCCACCAGTGCATCCAGGGCCGCCGCCGAGTCAGAGCATATAACGGGCCGAGGTGGATCATGCTCCCCCAGTCAGAGCACACATAATAGCCACCAGCTCAGCAGTAAACACTGAACAGCCATCCCGAAGCCGGCGGCCACAGCTGTAACCCAGACTCAGAACCACCAACCCCAACCCCGCTCTACCACTTACCGGGTCCTTCGAGCCATCTGTAAACAACTGCAAATAAGTTCCCCAACCCGTGTCCAGAAAACCCATAAAATCATCAGCCCTCCCAGCAGCTTGGCCTTGACCCAAGAAGGAAAATCAACCTCAGGTTCAGGCAGCATCCAGGGCGGAACCTCAGTCCAAACCAAATGAGAACTCACGGGCCACTGGAGAAAGCTCAACTCCTCCGCCCGTCTCCTCAGAAGATCCGGAAAACCACCCCCAACTCCTCTACCCAACCCCTCGAATTCCCAATGTCGGCTCAACAACACCTTCGCAGGGGCTGACTCCCCCATGCCCTTAACCCGCAGCAGGTAACGGAGCCCCAAGTTGACCAGCCGAAACAACGGGATGTCTCCAGCTTAAACAAGGAGGCCTGCCACGGGGGACAACCGAAATGCCCCAGTACACACCCTCATAGCTGCTGCATGCAACACATCCAGCTGCTTCAGGGTGGCAGGAAACCTGAGAAATAGATGACTATTTATACAGGGCTGACCACTGGGATCAGAAGCAGGTGAGCTGAGGAAGAACAACAAATAAATAAAGATTACTGAGAAGTTTCCCTTTTCACTGAGAAAATGTACTTTATATGGTGTTCTATGTGAGACAAAAACATTTCATCTATTTTTTTCAGATGAGAGAATTTAATAAAATTTTTCATCTGCACAGATTTTTAAAATTCAATGAATAAATGTTGATTTTTTACATGCGTGGGTTGGTAAAAATGTGACTTTCTCTGAGGTTTAATGAGTTTTCTTTTGAGTTAGATGTAATTCTATTTCACCAGTTTAAAAATAAACTTTTTGAGTCGGGAGAAAGAGACGTTTCTCAGCCAGCTGTGTGAGCGTTGAGAGTCAGGAAAGCTGTCATCGGCGTTCCTCCCTCGGGTTCACACTCTTCTGTTTGAAGTCAACAGGGACAATGAATTCCAGAGAGCAGGTAATGCTGTTTGGGTGAATACAGACAAGACGCCGGCCGCCTTGTCTCTCCGAGAGGCAGCGGAGCATCCACTTCTATCTCACACACTGGCAAGCTTCACCCAGCTATCTCATACCTTTCATTTTAGGGTTTATGAACTCTGATGCATGCATGAGTGAGCACATGCACTTGGGAAATGGGAAAGTGAAAACACTCATTGGCATTGGTTTGGCAACTGATTTCAATTTGAGTGATTTTGTGCTTTAGAGGTTAAAATGGTAGCTGTGTAAATCTAAAGCAATAAAGAAAAGAATGGCGTCTCCACCAGGCTGGAGTTACGTCACAGAAACACACCTTACATCAATCAGTCAACTAAATTCATACATAAAACATACACACAGATCATTTGATGATTAGATTTTAAACAAGTTAGTTTTCATTCTTTCTAAGTAAGTGGGACTAAAAACCTTTACTGATTTTTATAAAAGCAGACGTGTGAGCACCGTTAATGAGATCCAACTTCATCTAACTGACAAGAGTGACCTAGATCAGTGGTACTCACTCCTGGTCCTGGAAGGCCGGTGTCCAGCATGTTTTCCTTGTTCCTCCACTCCAACACTCCTTATTCAGATGTTGAGTCACCTGTGCAGCAGCTCATCAGGCTCTTCAAAATCCTGTTAATCACCTGCTGATTGGAATCAGGATTAATGACGCAGAGTTTAAACTAAAACATGCTGCATACCTGCTTTCCAGCACCAGGAGTGAGTATCACTGACCTAGATCCTGTTCTTCTCACCTAACTGGACTCAAACTTAGTTCCAGGAAATGAGACAACCATCCACTCGTAGAGTCCAGGGCATTTTACGCTTTTCTTTTGTAAATGCAGAATACCTTTTTGCATGTTTCCCAGCCAAGATGCATAGGTGGGCCCCATATGACTACATATGGCCAAACAGTATGGGTGCCAAACGGGTTTGTCCACGGTTTCCAAGGTGGCTTCACAGGAGTTTGTCCAAATAGAATTTTGTCCACTCGGATATTGACGGGCTCTAAATGGGTGTTCGGAGGGATCCAGAGGGTTTGACTCATATACGGGCTTGTTAAAATCTGTGTGGGCCACCATGGAAACCATGGACAAACCCTATTGGCACCCATATGGTTTGCCCACATGTATCCCAATGGGGCCCACCTATGCATGCTGGCTGGGTTTGGTGGATTTTTGAACAGGTAAATAAAAAACTAAATGACTGAAAAGATCATTTTTGCATATTATATTTTAAAAACTTGAACTTTTGTGACCTGTGAGTTATTTTACCTTGACAATGTTTCTCAAAAAGCATCTCTAAGGCCTAGAAACGTCTCACCAGACCAGCGAACAGCTTGGGTTACAGCACACAAGAAGACCAGTTGCATTCTCAGTCATCATTCTAAAGTTTCAAATAAAGGTCCAACTTTTGGCATAAGGATTGTCTCCATTTTCAATGACTTCTGAGATGCATACTCGGGATGCATATAAACAGCTGTATGCAGAACTTTTCTGTTCATTTTAAACATTCATGCAAACCAAATAAATTCTCCTTCCAAATGGAAAACTAAAAGAGAAATATGAATAAAAACTGTGTCCAGTTTTGTTTTTCTTCCCAGGAACAGTCTAAGGCCCTGTCCACACGTAGCCGGGGTTCTGCCAAAACGTAGATATTTTTCTACGTTTTGGCCTGTCATCCACACGAAAACTGAGTTTTTTCACACGAAAAAGGATCTTTTTAAAAACTCCGGCCAAAGTGAAGATCTGCGTTTTCTCCGTTTTGGGTGTCTGCGTGTGGACAGACAAAACCGGAGTTTTAAGGTCCGCAACGTCACTTTCCGCGACAGAAAAATGCTGACAGCACGTGTGCGACCTGTGTTTACACTAGCCGGCATCATGGAAGCCCTCAGAGCTGCGTTCTGTCACTACCCGATCCATCAATTGTCCAAGCGCTTTCTGCTTGTTTGTTTTTGCAAGCGGAATTACTGCTCCTTGCGGAAGACCACAGATGAAGGACGAGGTTAAGAACGGGGGAAGTACTGCCGCCTACAGGTCTCTGCATGTCCTTAACAACGTATTTATCCGGGTACGTGTGGACAGAGTTTGTTTTTAAAACGCGGTGGTGTGGATGCAAGTTTTTGGAGGGGCGGATATTCGTTTTTAAAAAACCCCGGCTACTTGTGGACTAGGCCTAAGTGTGCCTTCAGTTCTTTCTGTGCCTGTTCAGGTGGCAAGGAAATCACAAGCTGAAACAGTTGAACCCAATTAGTTAAACTCTAAAGACAAGCTGTTTTAGGTCATGGCGTTTTTTCCCTCTGTGCTTCTGAAAAATGGAAATTCAAACAGTTTTCACCTGACAGTGTTGTTTTACGAGCACATATCTGCACATGAAAACACTCAGAGGTAGTGAAATACAGTACCAACGCATGTGTGCATGCACCCACAGATGAACGCTCAGGCACCACATTTCAAAATCCAATTACACAAGAGCTCTGAGATCTCAGCCCCACATGCCAAATGGCTTTGAGGGTCTGAGCGTCATCCACGGTGTGAGACAGCTGACAACAAGATTATGGCCACGAGTGGTGCATTTGTGGTTCAACCTGATGATAGCATACTATTAACACAGCAGCAGAGCGCAAATGTGTCCTCCACCATGTGATGGCTTCTGCTGTATGATCCAGCAAACGAACAACGTGGACAGGCTCTTCCTGAGTGCAGCTGGTGAGAGTTATGTGCTCATGCATTTTTATCTTTGCATACGTCTATTCAGACATAAGTGCAGAAACGTAAAAACTAATCGGAGTAATTGCATTAGTGTTTGCCGTTTGAGCGAAGATTACAACCTGTTCTTTTATTATTGAACTTAAAGAGCAAGTCACCCCCTACCAGATTCTTACTCAACTCCCACTTCCTGTTTAAAAAATGCAACAAATGCTGTTGCCTAGCAGACCAAGAGGGCGGAGCCGCTAACATATACACACACACACAGGCTCACAATGACATTGTGACATCATGTGATACCAGCTAACGTTCTAGGGTACCTCTTAGCCAATAGCGATGGCAGATTTAAATTCAAATGCAGTGCAGAGTTTTTACCTGTTAACGGCACAACACTGACAGCTTTATGCAGAAAATTACAATTTTAACTAAAATGCACTAAAGTGCAAAACTATTGACTACACGTGTCCGCAGCATGATTAGACACACATTTATATAGTATATCAGGAAAAAAAGTTGATTTGGGGTGACTTGCTCTTTAACATTTGCCATAGTTATTCTCCAGGCATTTGTCCACAGTCCAGTCCTTGCAAAGTATTCATATCCCTCGAGCTCGTACACAGTTTGACACCTTACAAACACACACTTAAAGCATTTTTATCAAGATTTCCTGTGATAGACAAACACAAAGTAGCACATAAATGTGAAATGGAATGAAACTGATACGTAGTTTTTAAAGTTTTAAGCAAATAAAAATCCAAGAAGTGTTGCATGCAGTTTTCCATAGGGAGCCTAAATCTCCTCCTCTTCTGGTCAGCTCCCAAAACTGAATGTAAGTGAACAGAGCTGGAAAAGCTGCCTTAGGCCCTGCATCCCACACAAGCTGTACTTCAGTTTAAATGATTAATAATCATGTGTTTCAACTATGTCTGTCATGTCATTTAAAATATATTTGCTTGTGAAAATTCATAATGGAAACACTAAACCATCACATCCATGATGTCCCGCACCATTTCTTCTCCCCAGCTACTTTCCACATGGCCAGATTATGAAGAAAGGTAATTGGCCTGTATTTGGATACAGTGATCCCTTGTTTATCTCAGGAGTTATGTTCTAAATATAACCTGCAACAGGCTAAATCTGCAAAGTAGTCAGCTTCATTTTTTGAATTATTAGTACTTTTGGTGTCACACACACACGTGAAAACAAAGCAGAATGTCCTCTTCTCAACAGTTTTATTTTCAAACATCCACCCCAGTGTTTCAGGCTTCTGTTTATATAACGTGCAGGAGTGCTGAATATTTTTTCCATCATTCCGTTGTGGCTCTTGCTATAATTTTAGGTTCACCATCATCCTGGAAGGTGAATCTCCTTCCCAGTCTCATATCCTCAGCTCCATCCTGCAGGTATCCTTCCAGATTTTTCCTGTATTTAACTCCACCCCTCTTCCCATCCACTCTGACCAGCTTTCCCGTCCCTGATGAAGATGCTACCACCACGTTTCGCAGTGGGGATGGAGTGTTCAGGGAGAGGAGCGGTGTTACTTTTCTTTTGCATTTAGTTCAACTTTAATCTGGTCTGACCAGAGCACCTTTCCACATGTTTACTATGTCCCCTACATGGATCCTGGCAAACTGCAAACAAAATCTGCAAACAAAATTTTTATGTTCTTCTGTCAACAATGTCCTTCTTCTTGCCACTCTTCCATATGATTTTTGGAGGACATGATCTACAAGTGTCCTGTGGACTGACTGTCTCACCTGAGCTGTGGATTTCTGCAGCTCCTCCAGAGTGACCAGGGGCCTATAGGAAGCTTCTTTGACCAGTGCTCTCCCTGCTCAATCTGTCAGTTTAGGTGGAGGGGTAGGAGTTGTAATTTTAACCTCATCCTGCTTTAAGCTTTTCCATATTTTTTTTCCTGGCTTCTGGTGAGTTCCTTGGTCTTGCTGATTGGTAGTAATATTCTTTGACAAATAAGGCCACCACAGACCAGGTAGAGTTATAATCAGACTAAATTACACACACGTGAAGTTTATTGTTATCCTGGTAATCTATCTTATCAATGACCATTCATTGAGCAATATCAGTTTCATGCAGCTTTACAGTCATGTTCTACTTTGTGCTGGTCTATCACAGAAAATCTCCATGAAAACATTTAAGCTTGGGTTTGTAATGTGTCAACGTGTAAAAGTTTAAAGGCCATGAATTATTCTTCAGGATACTGTGGCCCTAAGCTTGACCGTAGACTTGTCCAAGGTATCCGCCACCTCTCGCTCAATGACTGCTCCCCACCAGCTCCCCACAACCCGACTCAGGATTAATGGTTCGGTTCATGTTAGACAGATCGGTCGCAGGTATGGACACAACAGCTCTTCAGATGAAAAGATATGTGGTAGAAAGGCACACACACACACACACACACACACACACACACACACACACACACACACACACACAAGATGCGGTGTGTGCGTTATCGCCCTCTGCTGCCCGTGGATAAAAGGAAGTGTTGTCATCAACATTTACAGTGAACGTGGAAACATGTCAGCAAATGTAACAAAAAACCCGTCTCACTCTGTGTGCAACGAAGAAATAAAGAAAATGAAATTGGACGATAGCAATATTACAAAGATGTTTTTAACATTGAAAGCATAAAAAATATATTTACAAATTATTCTGCAATGCCCTTTGTAACCCATGAGAAGTATTGGGCTGCTAAACCTCTTTATGATGTCTGAACTATAGGACCACAAATTCCCACCAGGGTGCAGGTTTACACCTTCTGAAACCTGAGCTATAGACGTGCGACTTACTTTCACCTCCAAGCACATGCGTCGGCTATGCACTAAACGGAGCAAGTAGGAGAAAATAGTGATGTGCAACAGAATGAAATGACTGTTTTCCCCCTCCTCTGACACAGGACTAGTCTGCATGAGATAGGGTCTCAAGGTCTCATGCATTTGCTTCTAACCTGCTTATTTACAGCTCAACAGAAGAATGAAGAATGAACTCTTTTCTTTTAATTAATCAAATAACTATTTCAATAAAGCTAATCCAACCAAGTGTTAGTCAATAAATAGGATGTGACCGATCTGTGAAATCAAAATATCAATTACTTTATTATAATCCTATACAATATAAAGGTACTATGACTTTAAATGTTCCGACAGGACTGATTTCACGTAGCGTTAAAAGACATGACACATTACTTTCACTGATCCAATCAGAATCTGACAGACCTTCTTTCCCCGACTCACACTGCCTTGCGGTAAGTGATCCTGAGCGTAGAGAAACCGTATGCTCACTGCTGAGCTCAAAGCCATCAGAGACTCCCTCTGATGTTCTGTCTCAGATTGAACAGGCATGGACCAAGCAGATGATCTTACCAATGATGCCGAGCGAGACAAACTCCAACAACTTTTGTTAAAATACAAAGATTTTCTTTCACTCGACTCCTTGGACTGTGGTCTATCCACTATCCATGAGGTCAGGATTCCTACACTGCCACACACTGCACCGACTTTTGTGCGTCAATACAAGATTCCCCTGGCGTCCCACGGACCAGTCCAGGAAATCACTGAAAGCTTCTTGGCTTAAGGGATCATCCGACCCTGCAACAGCACCTACTCGGCTCAATTGTGGCCAGTAAAGAAGCCTAATGGTAAGTGGTGACTAACCATTGACTACAGACAACTCATCAAACAGGTTCCCTTGTCTAGGTGGCCAATGGCGCGCCGTGAACAAGAACTTCCAAAAGTGAAAGACGCTAAATACTTCTCCACCCTTGTGTCTGGATTCTGGACAATTCCTGTTCATAAATTGGACCAACACAAACTAGCCATCTCCTTTGCCAACCACCAGTACACCTTCACTGGGTGTCCTTTTGGTTATTCCAACTCACCAGCTGAGTTCAACAACTTCTTGGACAAAGCCTGCCCTGATGCTCGAGAGCGAGGTACCCTCATCTATGTCGACGACATTCTTGCTCGTAAGCGTACCTTGGATGACCACCTGTCCGAGCTGGACCATGTCATGGGTCAGCTCGCAGCTGCAGGTGCAAAGATTTCTCTCGCCAAAGGTCAGTGGTGCAGGTCACAGGTTCAGTTTGTTGGCCTCCTTGTGGGACCACAGGGAGTGCAGCCTCAACTTGGCAGAATTCAAGGTGTGGCCACTATCACACCTCCTATGAACATCTCCGAACTTCGAAGCTTCCTAGGGGTTTGCAACTACTCGCCCCAGTTAATAGAACATTACGCTGAGATAGCGAGACCTCTGACTAATCTACTGAAGAAGGATGTGCCTTTCGAGTGGACTGAGCAGCAGCAACAGGCCATGGATGACCTGAAGGCTGCGTTATGCTCAGCTCCATGCTTGGCGCTCCCCTATTGCGACAAGGAGTTCCACCTTGAGGTCGGTTTCTCAGCCCACTGTTTGAGTGCCAGTCTCTACCAAGTATATGACTGCGACAGGCGTGTCGTAGCGTATGCTAGTAAGCTCTTGTCCGGTCCTGAGTTGAAGTAGTCTGGCTGTGAAAAAGCTTTGCTTTCCACCATGTGGGCAGTGAAATATTTTTCTAGCTACATCTGTGGACAGAAAATCATCATTGAGACTCAGCACCAGCCAGTGACCTTCCTTAACAGTCAGCGCATCAGAGATGGTGTGGTGACCAATGCGCGAATCGCGTCATGACTGCTGGCTCTTCAAAGTTTCGACATCAAAGTACGCTACGCCCAGAACCGCCATAGCCCTCTTGGCATGGGTTTGGCTGTGTGCCAACACTGCTCGGACGACGCTGTCACGTCAGTCCCTCCAGCTAGCCCTCCTCAGACTCTTCTAAAACCCAACCACCACTACTTGCATCAGTCTCTCTGTGTGGACTTGACGACCGTGTACGTTGATGGCAGTTATTTTCAACATGGTCCTGCATCTAGGGCAGGCGTGGGTGGCGTCTGGTTGAACGCTGACCAGAAGGACTCCCGATGTTACTGGTTGGGTCCTAAGACCTCACAGTTTGCAGAAGTGGCTGGGATCTTGATAGTACTACAACTTGCTGTGGACCGTGGTGTCCATGAGCTGGTGATTTGCACTGACTCAGACTACGCGTGTCTCAGTTTCATTTGTCATCTACCTTCTTGGAAAAGTAAAGGGTTACAAACCTCTAATCGGAAGCCCATTAAACATCAGGACCTCTTCATGATGTGTGACGCCCTAGTGACGTCACATGACATGCACATTTATTGGCGTAAAGTCAAAGGACATTCTCGTGCACCCGGAACTGATAAGGATTTGAACGACCTTGCAGACTCTCTTGCCAAACAAGGCGCGGCCGATGGTACTCCATGGGCCTTCAACCCCTTTTTACTTTCTGAGGGTGTGTCTTCTCGGTTTGACCCACCTCGTGTGTGTGTCGTGACTTGAGCTCAGGCCGCTAACGCGTCCACCTCCAAACCATTCGAGGGTGTGGTGTCCGTTCAACCTGTCTTTTCTGGTAACGATCTTGTCAGTCTTCAGTCCCAGGACTCTGCTATAAGCAGGATGATTCTGTACCTTTCTGATCCTACAACTCATCTGCCTTCTTCCGCCGAGCTTGACTCCGTTCCTGAGCTCCGTGCTCTCTTTCGTGTTCGGGTCACGCTGAGAATGGTAAAAAGGGTTGCTGATGCACGCCGCCAAGCTTCCTTTGCCGCCTGTCCTCGTGGCGCCCCGGTCACTAAGGGGGAGCATGATCACGCAAGCTCATGACTCCCCCTCCGCCGGACACAAAGGTGTCAAGGCCACGTTCGGTGCCCTGAGCCAGGTTGCTTATTGGCCGGGGATGTGTTGCAAAGTCTCAGATCACGTCCAGCGTTGTTTAGTTTGTTGTCAGTTTCAGCCATCCAACCCCGCACACAGAGCTCCCCTACAGAAAAAGGGACCTTCCACACTGTGGTCAGACTTGCATTTCGATTGGGTGGGGCCTCTGACCAGGTCCAGTAGGGATAATAAATACATCTTGACCGTGACCTGTGCATTCACCAAGTGGGTTGAATGTCTACCAGCACCTAATGGCAGGGCAAAAACAACAGCTATTCTCTTGATGAATCACATCTTCGACCGGTTCGGTCTGCCCACTCGGATTTACTCGGACAAGGGTACTCACTTCACCTCTGATGTGATGGAACATCTTTGGAAACTTGGGTGTGAAGGCCAATTTCCACATTAGCCATCTCCCCCAGTCTTCTGGCCAGATCGAAAGGATGAACCGAACGATTGTCAGCATTTTGAGGAAGTACGTGTCCTCTAACCACGAAGACTGGGATGTGAAGCTTCCGTTGGTCCACATGGCCTTACGGGCCACCCCTCACGAGTCTACTGGTGTCTCCCCATTTGAAATGATGACAGGTAGACAAATGACCCTGCCACTTCACCTGCTGTACCAACCTGTTCACTCCGAGGCCGACCTGGCTTACACAAGCAAACAATAATTGCAGGACCTGAAGAACCATCTGCCTGCAGCGTTCTCGTTTGCACAGATAAATCTGGAGAAATCAGCTGAAGGCAGGAAGGCTTATTACGATCAGAAGGCCTCACATTCTGAACTCATCATAGGTGATGAGGCCTGGTTCTACATTTTCGCTCCTAAAACTGGTAACACCTAGAACACCTCTGGGAAGCTGGCTAAGAAACTTTTGCCGAAGTGGTCAGGCCCATACCTGATAATTGATAAGCTCTCTCCAGTCGTGTATCAGATCAAGATTACCCAAACAAACAAGGAGCCCGTCTACAAATGGTTCTACAGGGACCAAATCAAACTGCACGAGGGTTCCGCTAATTTGGTCAATGCTACCACCAACAACTTACTGACTTCGAAGGGGGGTGATTTCGCACCTCGTCGGTTCCATAGCTCTCTATCTCGAGTTACACAAGTTTGTCTATGTTTGTGTGTGTGCATGGTTGTTTTTCCTGTTTATACATGACGTGCAGACTTGGGTGATTTGAGATGAACATGCTGTGGGTTCCTGAAGTCAGGTAATCAGGTAGTTAACGGTAGATGGGTTTAGTCCACATATTACTGTAATCCAATTTTTTTATTGTTTTCACTAATCGTAATTCCTTATGGATACATTCACATGTAGGTTGATTACTAACTTCACTGATTTACATTGTTAGCTCTTTGACACTCATATATCTATCTTTTAATAGAACTTTACTACAGTGATTGGGTTTTGAAAACATTATGATTAACTTTGTTAATTTACCTATGAATTGATATTATTGAATATTTTATTGATAATATACCGTGAACAGGCTGGAACCTTGTGAGTCATCTGCGAACGACCGGAGTACATGTTTGTTGAGAGCTAGCTTGTGGAGATCCAGGTGAGTGAAAAGTTAGTCGGCCTGCTTTAGCTTTTGGCTAATGTGTTATTTTGGCATAATGTACTGACTTTTATTTCAAATAAAACCAATTGTGAGTTTTATGGACATTGTCCCAATCTTTTAAATGCTTTGGTGTACTCCATGTCACCGTAAATTGAGAGGAATTGGTAAAAAAAAAAATGCTAACGCTAATGCTAGTGCTAATGGCTAATGCTAGTTGCTATCTTTTACAATAGAGTAATTAGCACCTTAGCAAGAGTGCTCGTGCACTCCGCATACCAACTGATTTATTTTCTTAGAACGCCAACAGTTGATTGTAAGCCATGTTAAATGAAGCTATACAGTTGGTTTTAATTAATAAGTGTTTTGTACAAAGTTGATAAGCAATTCATTTAATCTACCTGGTTACAAGAATTAAAAAGATGCAATTGTTTTAAAAGTGATGAACATTACAGTTCAATCATATAAATATGATTACATCATAAGTTGTTCAATTAATTTATGTTTAGCATAAGATTGCTGCTAAACGACAAAAAAACTGTATACAAATTACAGCTTAAAGTTGAAGCTAAAAGCTGGAACTGGGAAGCATTTCGGTTAGTTGTTTTGATAAGGTTTTCCTAAAAACAGTTGGATAACTACTAGTAATGCTCTTTTGAGTTAGATAGATATGAGGTCTCATAAGGATAAAGAAATGAACAGAATGATTTACTTTCTGCTTTCTATGTAGATTGGTTTTATAGTGATTCTGGATTCTTGACCTAATGGCGAGCCGAGCCCAGATGGACTGCGGACAGGTGTAAACGGTTAGGCCAGCCGAGACATTATTTTGCAGAGGAACCTTCATGAACTGGAAAACTCCAAATAGATTTACAGATAAGATACAAAACACTATACTACTCGGGTAGCAAGGTTGCTCATGAACTGAATTCTCAAGATTAACATTTATTTTTTTGGGAAAGGGCTCTCTTTTATTTTGGGTATTGTATTTGACTTTGTACGTTGTTTTTTTGTATGCTGGGTGAAGCAACAAATCACCGTTCAACTTTCAGAGGATTATCCTAAATTTCTTTGTAGATAGAGCCTAGTAGATGTCTAGTGGCTGACTGAGACTAGTCCCCTATGAAGGTACTACACCCTTAAAAACTTTTTGTGCATGTGTGTGTGTGTGTGTGTGTGTGTGCGCGCGCGTGTGAGTGTGCGTGTGTGTGTGTGTGTGCATACTGTTTAATTTTTTTACATTGCCTTTGTAGATACACTTTGTAGTTTTTTCTCTTTGTTTTCATTCCTCCGCTGCACACTCCTCTTGCCAATTAGCAGACAGTTGTTTTATTATTCCTTTAAAAACTTCTTTTCAGAAACCTGAAGGAGAGCATGCATGGGGGAAGAAAACAGCAGCTTATCATTCCACCAGAGCTTCGCCTCTGCACCTTGTTCCCCTCATTGTGAAACCTCAGGAGGTTCACTCAGAATAGCTCAACTAGCATAAAAATGACATGCTGTTTACATTGCTTTGGATGGGGGTGGTCAGATATCTGGAGCATCAAGGGTGGGATGCATGAAAACGTGGAGGGGATTCATGCACAATTACTTTTTTTCTTCTGTTCCAGTGAAGCATATCTGTTGTGCTTGGAGCAAGTGAGGGTTAATGATTTGCTGAGCTAAACAATCGTGTCACCACCTTTGACCCTGCAGAAATAATAAAGCTCTGCAGGGAGGTAAAAACAACTGGTCACATGGTATGGTATATTAAAGCAGCGATACATTGAGTTAAATGCTTTAAAAGCAAAAAAAATCATAAACTCAGTGATTTTGTAACTCAGCCTCCATGTGACACACGGACAAAGAAAAGTGGTAGAAAGCACTCCAGCGTTCAGCTGTTTGCGCCGCTCCGTTTCACTGTGGATGATCAGAAAAGAAACGGTTTCAGCTCCGTTCTCTGCCCAGCTCCACGCCTCAGTCGCCACACCGGGAAGATTTGTTCACTTGTTTATCCATTCCTTCTGCAACAAAGTGTGAGTGGATCTTCTTGGCTCAGTTTCTGCCTCCACCCTGCTTAAAGGGACAGAAGTTGTCTTTTTTAAATAATCAGTCAGAATCTCCGCTGCAGCATCAGAAGTCAGAATGATCCCATTCTGAAGATTATGGGAGCAATTCTCAAGAGAAAGAGGAACCTCATCCAAGACTCAAACATTCTGGATTTTCTGCATCGCTTATAAAGTGGGTGGGGGAACAGTCAGGCTTCAGACTTTTTTCCAACACCGAATGTGATGCAGCAGACTTCAGACTCCTTGTTGCTTCAACCAGCCCACCAAAAACTCCAGTCCTTGCTTTTATGCTGCATTTCCCCAAACACACCTAATGATAGCGTAAAAACTAAAAGACAACATTTGAGCCTAAACTCAACCCAACAGCAACTTTGGGAATGATAATTCGTTGATTTCTGTGAGTTTGGCACCTTTAAACTCAAACTCTGTGTTTTACCAAACGAGACTCAATCCTGCTTGTTTCTGATATTTCTGTCCGAGGACGTCAGATAAAAATGTTTGTGATTATGAAAAACAAAAATCATTTTACTGAAGGAACAGAGACGAAAACACCAAAAGCTAAAGAAGAGATCTGTATCGTGGGTTTTTAAACAAACAGACATTTGGATATTCCTGTATCCATAATTAGCTCATAAACTCAACTTCCATCTCCAAACGACCTCGAGACAGAAATTCTTCCTGAGGCCTTTTCCAGGCTGTCGTGGCAGACATCTGCCTTGGTCGGGGGGGTGGGGTTAGGGTTAGTTGTGGGGTAAACATGAGTCAAGCCAGGCCCGTGTTTATATGGATCACAATGGTTTGTTGCAACGTGAGTCCCATGGGAGATCTGAGAACAGCCTATCCAGGCTGTGAACAAGAAGTGAGGGATGTCGGGAAAAATCTGTTGATATTCCAAGTTTGCATCCTTCTGTCTGATGTTGTTCAGAGTGAGAACGGTGCCTTTTGGGTGAAGAGTTTAATGAATCACTTCTGTTTGAATAAAACAACATTTATCCTGCTCTCATAGGTAATGTCCAAAAGATTCACAACCGCCATCTTCCTGGATGTTGGAACCCTCTGATGGAAGATCATGACGGAGGAATCTGATCACATCAGAACCAAAAGCAGATGTCCCGTGCTCCGGTGTTTCCAAACGACGCAAACTTCACAAATAAATGATGTTTCACTTTTATCTTTAGGTAGAAAAAGTTTTCCAGCATTAAAAGTATATTGTTAATAAAGGGTAAATGGGGTTAAGTAAATTACTTAAGAGCTATTTAAAATTATTAACATTACTTGTGACCAAAAGCTGTGATACTCTGTTTAAATATAGAACATCACCTTGCCTGGTCTTTAATTGTTTTAGTCAGAAGATTCTAAAATTCTTTTATTCATTAAGCGATCTGACACACCGCTTTGATTCAAGAAACAGTCAGGTTTATAAACTAAATAAGAATTTATTTTACAAACCATTAAGAAATGACAAATTGTTTAAACTATTTTTTTACTGTGAGTGGATGTGAACTAAAGGAAGGTGTCTGGAACCTATGTGTGAATATAATGTATTCAGAATCTCCGTTTCTCAGAGCTGAGTTCCAGATGGCAAGAATTTGGTTTGTGTTTAAGCTATAAGGTTGTTATTATCAAAACCACATGCAGACGATATCTCGCTGTGTTCTACCTCACCCGTTCTGGAGGCCCCCGTTTGGATCCGAGATAACCAGGGGCCGATGACCCCACTGCACCTGGTTCGTAGAAAAACTTTGATGCGTCCAAATCAGTCCTGAGATGTCTCCCGGGTCACAACGATGGATGAAAGCGAGCGTCTTAAAATACCTCTGAAGGAGTTTGCGTCAGCTTTGTTCTGCAGGAATTATCTTGTTGTTTCAGCTTCGCAGGCGAAAAAAGATAAAAGCTAGTCCAAATCCTTGCTAGTTAAAGAGGTGCTAAAGATGGCCGGTCTGAAGCTCGCTCTAGAACTCACAACTTACTCAAAGCCATCTAGTTTTAACGAATTGATGTTATGGATTAGCCAGCCAATCAGGGGCTGACAAGTTTGAGAGATGTTACCAAGAATCTCAGAACACACTCTCTTCAATCTGGACACTCTGAATCTGAGCAAAAGGTTAACTATGTGTCATGCAATAGCTTAACTTTACTCTGTCTTTGTATGAGTGCAAATGGTGATGACCTCATCAAGTAAACATACTAATCATATATCATTAAGCACAGATCAATGAACATTTCATTGTTTATAATTATAAATAGCAATATTTAATGATTATGTTTAATTATAAAATCTTCTTTATTCTTCTTCTTGGAATAAAGGAGTTTAGTTAAAAGAGTTCCTCTGTGATCTTGGAGGAGAATGTTATCGTTTATATTTTATTATCTCTCAGAGCTGCAGTCCAGCTGGTGTGAGGAAGGCAGGCTATGATTAAGGGGACTATGTGCAGACTTCCAGTCTCCTGTGAGGGGAAAATCTTGTAGGTTGTGTAATAGCCAGGTTAAGTTGACCTTGGTCCGAAAGAAACCACCTGGCGTAGTCCATCCCAGGGGCCCGAAGGACTCCGTCGAGGAATGGCGGACGTCATGTCCCAGTTGAACGCAGAAGGAGTGAGGAAGCATTCCCCACGCCGGCGAACAGTCACAGATCATGTCTTTAAGAAGTGATTGTCAACAATCTGTAGATTATTTGCATATCCCCATGATGGGAAGAATGTCAACAGCAATTGATCATTTGTAATTCCTTGAAGTGATTATTTCAAAAAGGATAAATGAGCTCTGTGTTCCCACACAGCATAGTCCACAGGTAGGAAGAAGAAGAGTAGGGGCCGGACCAGGCCCCAGACGAACCGGAAAGCTCCCGCAACCACGGCAGGAACCACAGGACGTTCAGACCCAAGCGGTTCGGACCCTCAGGCAGCAGGCATCCAAATCAGGCGATGGTGTAGAGAGGTCCTCCCAGGAAGCAAAGACCAACAGCGAAGCTCAGGAGAGGAGAAGAGCAGACACAGGGCACTTCAATGTAGACACACATAGATAGGCGTCTGATGCAAAATAACAAAGAGAAACAAACCTAGCATTATATGTGCCTATATGTGCTATGTGGAGCAAATCATGTGAACGGAGTTCAGGTGAAGGAAATAAAATGTAGTAACTAAGTGTACTGGAAAAGTGTTGCAAAAAGAACAAACTGAGTATAACCCTATAATATATGTAAGGGAGAATCAACTCTTTTGAGCAAAAATGTTATCAAAACAGAAGGGCCAAATAATCTGTAGCCCATAACTGGTAAAAATCAAAATAAAATTGATTATAATAGAAATGACGAAAGAAATCAGCTGCAATAAAATAATGCAGGAATGTATATCTGTGAAAATCTTTCTAACAGAATTCATAATATAATCACTAGTAATATAAAGAAGAAACACTAAAAATGTAAATCAGTGTTGTTAGTAATCAAACCTATATGTTAATGTACCCCATAAGGAATTATAGCTTAGTAGATAAAAATAAAAATGGAATTTGGATAAACATAACAGTTTACGGAAGAGTTTATAGAGTTCTTCTGTGATGGACCTTTGAGGAGAATGTATTGTTTATGTTTTATTATCTCTCAGAGCTGCAGAACAGCTGGTGTGAGGAAGGCAGGCTCTGATTAAAGGGACTACGTGCAGACTTCCAGTCTCCTGTGAGGGGAAAATCTTGTAGGTTGTGTCATAGCCAGGTTAAATTGACCTGGCTGTAGATCTTGACCTGTGGGATCTCAAAATCAGGCCATTTCGTGATGTTACAAAAGAAACCCTGTTTTGGAAGTTTTTGAGAGTTAGGATGATTAAGTAGCATGAGCAGGTGTGTATTTGAGATGTGTGTGCAAGTTTTTGTGTTTGTTTTTTGTTCGTTTTTAAAGAACAGATCATTAAAGTTGATGTTAAAAGCCAGTTAAAGCCACCAAATTTAAAATGTGAAAAATTGATTCTTTAAACCCTGATCTTAGGGAGATGTTGGGGTGAAATCAGGATTAACCACACTTCCCACAGCCGATGTGTCATGTGGGGGTGCACTACCGCTACTTGGGATTAGGAGAACCTCCTGAATAAGTTAAACTTATTTTTCAACAATTCGCAGTTTAAAACTTAGGTACGTAAATGTTTGTTTTTGACATCAGATCCAATTTTCTCACAAAACTCATCATATCTCCCTGACTGCATAAATCATGCAGGCTAACTTCATTTGTAAATAATCATTTTCCTTGTTTCATCATTTGAGCTGATCGTGTTTTTTTTTTACTTCATTTAAATTTGATCTGTAGTTATATTTTATATATTTATACTTCTTATAACCTGAAGTTAAAATGAATTAAAACATGTTTTTCTTTTGTTCATTTAGTGAATCAGTTTTAATTGTCTGTTAATTAAAAAGTACATTTTAAGAGATTCAGGCAGGTAGGAGTGAGTACATCACTGGGAATCATATAGATATATTTTCTGGAGATGTTGGTAAGTCAGAGATCCACTTTTTTCTTCCATATTTACCTTTGATTCGTTTTAAGAGACTTTTATTTTGAATTCCCTTTACCTGCTCTTCATTCTGTGCTACGGCCAAATCAAAGTTTCTTTCTGATAAGATATCTACTGTTATTAAATTACATAACATCTCTAATTATAGTTTAACCACATTTTAAAACCATGATGAAGAAACAAATAATCTAAGTGAGCAAAGTTCACCATCTCTGGTTCGGGTTAGGGTTTGTGTCACCTCTCCACATGGCAGCTCTTTGTCTTAGAACTTTTTTTTAACTAATTAGGGATTAAAATAAGAAAATTTTACACTGAGCAATATTTTCTATGTTGGCGTTAGCTTCTAGTTAAGCCTTTCACCTCCAAAACCTGTTTTAACAAACTTTATTCTCTCATCATTGTGCTTTCTAAGGAGAACACAAACTAAGTAACTATCATTCTGCAATTATAAACTTTTCAGAAATTAGCCAAACTTTGCAGACTTCAGGTCGGCTTGTAATTGGATTTTGAGAGTGATGCTCTTGTATGTGATTGTGTGAATTAAGAGTTGTGACAGTTCACATCTGTCTTTCTGCCGCTGTATCTCTTCTCCTTACTCACCAACACACGCTAACCATTTCTCTGCGTGAGTCCTCCACCACAGGTGTGTACTCGTGCGTGCTTGTGTCATGTTTGTGGATCCACGTGTGTGCAGAGGCAAAAGATGCCATTTTTCCTGTGTATATCCAGGGCACATTGTCTGAACAGGCCAAATGAGAATGGATGGGATTGTAATTACTGAATGGAGATATCCACACAGTGTGAAATTAGAAAAGGCTGGGCGAAAACCTCCCACGGGCAAAGCCAGCAAGGAGAGACTAGTTGTCATGGTGATAGGCGAATTCTAACGGGGCTTTGCAAACCTTTGGGGAAAGAGGTACAAATGTGTGTGTGTGTGTGAGTTTGTTTTGTGTGTGTGTGTGTGTGTGTGTGTGTGTGTGTGTGTGTGTGTGTGTGTGTGTGTGTGTGTGTGTATGTGTGTGTGTGTGTGTGTGGAGAAAAGTTGCAGTGACCTTGATGAAGACTCAGCAGGAGGTCATTACATTTAACCACTCACTGAGTTTAACTAAGTGTCGTCGGATCTTAATGAGATAAGGCCAGACACTAAATTGCAAGAAAAGACACACATTCTCTGCTGGAATTCCACTGAATTCATACAAAACCTAGGCGTTGTGTTGCAACTATGATTTGTGAAATTGTGAGATATTTGCATGAATGTGATGCGGATTTCTTGGGAAATTTTAGTCACGAAGTTGGGAACTCTGGAAAAGATAGCTCTTCCTTTGCACCGAGGGGTTTTGCCAAAGTCACAATGCTCATGAAAATAAACATTTGTGCCACCAGTTACTCAGCATCTCTCTGTATCTGTGAGGTTTGTCTACATTTATATGTTCAAATATGCACACGTGCAGCTAAAGACTTACTTTGTTCATTTAGACTCTTGTTTTGGTAAGGTGTCAGATTCCATGGAGCTGCTCTCTTTTTGCCTGCATGTAGGCCTAATGTGAAAAATGTGCTCTTTCCAAAGAGCTGGTGGCGTTTGTATCTCTGGTGGACAAAACTGGATAAAAAAAAAGCCATCTGGCTCACTTCTACATTCACAAAAACAGGGCAGGTGTGTCAGGAAAAGTTTACTTTTTTTGAGAAAATGGTGTCTGATCTTGTTGCATCTCTCAAAAGACCTCAATCTCTGCAAAGGCTCGTTGCGTCTCAGTTAGGATGCTTTGATTTCCTGCGCTGAGATTTCTGAACATTTGACAGAACTAAATTTCTCTCAAAAGCTCAGATTTTGCTGTTGTCTTTAATCCATGTGGAATTATTTAGGGATTCTTCTCATTTTACTCTCTAAGAGACAGGAAGTGCAAGAATGAACAGGTAATCTATAAAACCTGACAGGTTGGAGAATAAAGAGAATCTGACTTCCCATGCACGGAAAAATATAAACAAAAAAAGGATGCAGTAAAAACTCTAAATCAATGCAACTTAGTTTTCAAGGCTTTCCCACTAAAGATCACTCTTACTTGCAGTTTTAATAAATGCAAAACAAATTTCACGAGTTAGGGTGATCCCAACTATGTCTAACCCTAACCCCAGTGATCAGGTTAGTTATAAAGAACACAACAACTGGTGTTGTCCAACAAAAAAAAACAAACATTTGACTCAAGGACACAAGAAGGTCTTTACCCTTGGGTTAGTTCAGCCAATTGTTCTCTCTTGCAAAACAAAAGTGAATGAAAGAATTCCAACATTCTGAGAAATGTGTTTAGAAATGAGTTTTTGAAGAAGAATGTTGAAGCCAAATGCAGAAATAGTTTTTCTCCCGTTGGACAGTTTGTGATTCATCCTGTTTGTAGTCAAACATGCTGCAGTTTTCCTTTGTTGTTGGTTGACATTAAAGCTAAATGAATCTTGTAAGGAGGCTCAGTGAGGTCAGCTTCTCCAGAGATGTGAAACAATAACTCTGTAGAGCACAGGCCATTACGGGGTTTTCTCACTGCCTGTTAATCTCACTCTGATCTCATTGCTGCCATGCGATTCGTTTCTAAGTTTGGATAAAGATCAACTAAACTTCGATGTTTGGAGATTTGGATCAAGACCAAACGTGGCTGGGGTCATCCTTCAAAGTTAGAAGAGAAGGAGATAGGAGAAGGGTGGCTCGAGGTGGTCTGGGCATCTGACCGTAGTGTTTCCTGGTCATATTGTTTTGGAAGTTATCTGGGTATTTCTCACTGAGGATACAGACCCAGAACTGGCTGGAGAGATGGCCATTCTGGTCTGGGAAAAGGTTAGAGGAATGTTTGGGCTTCCCACCCTACAGTAGAAAGATGGTTGGATTGTTGTTATATTCTTCCTAGATCTTCTTTATTTTCACTTGTAGCCTCACCAAACTTTGTACCCAGTGGTTGTCATTTTTTCTAAGTTGTGTAACCTTTCTGCCCCCATGCACGAAACGCTGCACACATGCATGCATCACTGCATGTGATGCATGCATAAAGAGAATTTGACTTTCCATGCACGGAAAAATATAAGTATGCATGCATCACTGTAGACACCAAATGGTAAATGGTAAATGGCCTGTATTTGATACAGCACCTTCTAGAGTCCTGGAACCCCCAAGGCGCTTTACAACACAATCAGTCATTCACACATTCACACACACATTCACACACTGGTGGGGATGAGCTGCAATGTAGCCACAGCTGCCCTGGGGCGCACTGACAGAGGCGAGGCTGCCGAGCACTGGTGCCACCGGTCCCTCCGACCACCACCAGCAGGCAACGTGGGTTAAGTGTCTTGCCCAAGGACACAACGACAGCGACAGACTGAGCGGGGCTCGAACCTGCAACCTTCCAATTACGGGGCGAGCACTTAACTCCTGTGCCACCGTCGCCCCACCAGCTACTCTAGATCTTGCATGCGCTCCAGCAGATGAAATCAGTTTTTGTAGTGACTTTTGAGAGTGAGAGAGGACTAAAATGGACGCTGCTTGTATGAAAATACAGATGAATAAAACACTTGGCATATTTTGTGTTTAGGAAATAGTTACTAATGCATGGTGTGAATTGAGAAGCATTGGCTCTATTTCGTCCTGTGATCTAAAGTTACTTAAAAATCATGTGGGTCTAGATCTCTGAAGGCCCAATCTAACCATGCTGATGATGATAACACTCAAATGATTTGTCTTCATGACAAAACTCCAGGAGTGGGGGTAGCTGCCAGGGCAT
This sequence comes from Nothobranchius furzeri, assembly GCF_043380555.1. Classification (NCBI taxonomy): domain Eukaryota; kingdom Metazoa; phylum Chordata; class Actinopteri; order Cyprinodontiformes; family Nothobranchiidae; genus Nothobranchius; species Nothobranchius furzeri. Next base: position 37,654,173 of record NC_091751.1, read on the forward strand.
TAACAATGACTGGGGTCAAAACTGGGTAGGAAAGGCACAGGGATTGCCCTGGGGCATCATTTGGCCTGAAAAAGACATTTAAAGATTTTTCTTTTGATAAATCAAAATAAAACAAATACTTTGTTCAGGCAGTAACTCAAAACAATGTCTGCATGAATGCCTTAAAGTAAAAACATACATGTGTCAGCACACAACTAGTTATTAATCCAATTCTCAGGCTCAATAAAAACCAGAGTATGTCCTTCCAGAGGCTAAACAGGCTTGCTTCCTGAATATTTTTAACTTTCTGTCTCCTTAAGGCATCCATCTCCAGACGTACAGTTGCTTCATGAAAAAGCTAAACAGGAAACAGTTCAAGTCTCCTGAACAAACAGCAATACATGTAAAACATTCCTAATATCCTGACAAATTCCAAACTATCGTCTCAGATCACCAAAGCAGCACAGCAGGACAGAAATAGAGATAAATGCCGAGATTTATTATTCTGAGGCTGCATCAATGGCGGGTTTGTGTGGGATTCTCTAACGTGTTGGCAGAGCGCCACTTTTCCTGCTGCTATGGCTGCATGAGCTGAATCAGGCGACAAGGAGGAGTAGATTCCTTTTCCAAAGTTCAAAGTCCGCCACAAAATGATAATGGCCTCCTTTTATCAGTCCGCCATAGTAATGAGCTTGTTTATCACCTAGGGGAGGAGAAAAGGCGTGTGGATGAGGGGGAGGTGGGGGTGGACGGAGGCTGAGGAATGCCCATCCATCAGGCGCTGTGTTCATAGTTTGGCCAAAGCCACTTCCCACTCGAACATCTAGACCACTACATCACTGTTTGTACATGAAGATGGAAAAAACGCCACAAACGTCTGCAGAGCAATGACCTAAATAAATGCACTTACAACAGTTGGTCCATGTGCAAAAGAGTGAGACAGATTTTTATCACAGGCTGAATAAAATGTAAAGTACAAAGTTTAGAAAACAGGAACGGAAAATATTTTTGATGTTTCGTTTGTGAAGTGGAAACCTGCAGAAATGTGTCTCTTCCTTTGCTGTCCAACACCAGTTTGAATGTAAAACACCAGTTTAGACTCTACTGGGAATCCAGAGAGAAACCTGTCGGAAATATTCAGATTTTAAATGTATTTATTTATAAGATAATCTATAAAATGTATTTGAATGAAATGACAATGTTCCCAAAGACAGAGTTAGCTCTTTTATCCGTCCAGTTAAAAAAATAAGTGCTTCTCAGCATCCGTGTTTAATCCTGATGTTCTTGTCTCCGAGCGTCCGGCTCTTATGCATAAGCTGAAGTAAACACCCAGAACCTAAGTGGAAAGATTAGGAATCACTGGAGGCCAGCAAACGTCCCATTAGGCTGAATTAACAGCTTTTAGCTTTTAGCTCAATATAAACAGAATCCATCCGTCAGGTTTCCAGGTGACGGGAACCTGACAGGTTACCATCCCCATGTGGGGACACTTTTACTTCTGGTTCAATAAGACACCCCCCCCCCCCTCCCGTTGCCTTCACCCTCTATCCCCGAGCTCCAGCTCCACAGGACGCAGCAGCTGAGAGGAGGGGGAGGAATGTGTGTCTGTGTGTGTGTGTGTGCACGTATGTGCATGTGGTGGAGCCTTGCTCTGGGGAAGATCTTGTTTTCCTGGTTGTCCTTGAACGTTCTCGTTCGTTCACTGATAACTCTGGATGTGAATTCATCATCTAAGTGCATGTTTTATTTTACAAGGCTCCATCAGAACTGATGCTCATATTAAGCGAAGAGGTAACTTTGGTGAAGCTTGATGTTTAAATCCCTTTCAGACTGTTCAGTAGGCAAAAACAGTCAAATAAGAATCCCGAGTCTGCTAACCTCAGCAGGTTTACCTGTTTTTATTCTAAAATGAATAAAAATATATTTATTCACACATAAATACCTGAATTAGACGACATATCTGATGAAACTGAAGCCATAGGAACAGGACGTTTTGGTCATCCATCCATTGTCTGAACCCACTTTGTTCACGTAGGGTCGCGGGGGGGGGCTGGTGCCTATTTCCAGCGGTCAATGGGCAATCAGGCGGGGTACACCCTGGACAGAGAGCCAGTCCAGCGCAGACGTTTTGGTCAAGTGGATCATTAGAATGTCTGCCTGTAACTGAGACCTTACCTTCTCCCTTATTTCTGGAAATTTGTAGATTTTTAAAGGGACTTTACGGAGTTTTGAATTGTTATGCTCGCGATTGCCCCCTCAGGCCAAAAGCGTAAAGGCAGCTTCAATAGTAGGCTCGTGCACGAGGCGCGCATGCTGTACGTGCACACTCCTTAACGAATATAACAGCTGAGACAGTCCCTTGTGTGTGTGTGTGTGTGTGTGTGTGTGTGTGTGTGTGTGTGTGTGTGTGTGTGTGTGTGTGTGTGTGTGTGGCCCGCAGGACAGAGGACAGGAGAACGCGCAGCTAATTAATTAAATAATTTGGTTCTGTACCTTTCTCTTCAGCACAGCCGACAAAGGTTTATTATGGGTCAGTCCTCCTGCATGCTCAGATCATTCCCTTCCCTTGCATGAAAAATTGTTCCAAAATGAAAGTTGAACCCACATCTTTTATCTGTGAATTCAATGCCGTTTGGCTTGTCTCAAATAAAAATTTGGCATCTTACTGTAAAAAAAATATACCATTAATGTAAAATATAAACTCTAAAACAACTGTGTTTACATCCAGAATCAAACCCAGGTCTTCTGCACGAAAGGCCGAAGTCTTACTATGCGAGCTAAACCACCAGTGATGTCATCTGTATCTGTAACATTTGTATTCTTGATGATAGCTGAAACAACGTTCAATGAACGGTTCGGAGGGCTATGCCTGAGCGTGAACGCGCATGAAGCAGCCTGCTCGACCCGAGCAGCTCTCTTTTTCTGTGATTTTACAGAAAAACAGGCAATCACAGTAAAAATGCCAGGGCTCATTCTACAGGACCAGGGCATTGCAGGAGAATGTATGAAGAAGAAATTCATTATTTCTATACATGTTTTGGCTGTCAAACTTCCATAACGTCCCTTTAAGTTAAATGCTAATTTTAATATTTTAGAGTATTTAGGAAAAACAAACATGTAAACAAAGTGTTTTTGTTTTTTAATGAAGGTGTTGGGAATTCTATTAAACGAGCAAGACAGGTTTTGGTAATTATCCTTGTTTTTTCTGGATTAGGTTCTTTTCTGGGGGGATTTTAACTTCTGACTCTTTATTAGAGTCCTGACAACAGGCCAGATGTTGAGGAGGGGGTGGAAACCTCCTCATGCTCTCGTCTGACAGAAACTGTGCCACCAAGCAGACGTGTTTTTTGGTTATTAATGTTATTGTCTTTTCTTTTTTGGGTCATTATTTACTTTTGTTTAGTCCCTGTCAAGTGCATGAAGTCGTCAAACCATTCGGTGAACTCCAATAAACAACAGAGCCCTAATGACATTTTAAATCTGTCTGAAAAAATACTCAGAGGGTTGATTCCTCCTTGGAGTGCGTGTGTTCTCATGCATGCCAGGGATTTTCACAGGGACACTAGTTTCTTCACACCCACGTAGGTGAGAGCATGAATGTAAGGCCCAAGGAGGTGAGCTCCAAAAAGGTTTCAGTAAAACCAAGAACCAAATCAACACATTTGTCAGAAAAAAACATGACATGGAACTGGGGTAACTGGGGCAACTGGTAGCTAAAACAGCTGGAGGAGAAAGGAGTGAAGTGGGCTGATTTTAAACAGCGGAAGGTGATTACACAACAGGAACAGGTGAGCTCATGAGAAGGTGCAGGTGCAGAGTTCATGTCTGGAGCTGAAGGAACGACTGACCCAACTAGAAAAGATCACAATGCTTTCAGCATAAATAGTTTCTGTAGAGCAGCTTTTTAACAACTGGTTTGCAAAAGCCAGAGAAAACAGAGAAGTGTCTTCACGTTGCCCCAGAAGAGATTCAATGCAATTTTTATGTTTCTGAACTATTTCTTCACGCTACGCTTCCATAACACGTCAAACTCTGCAGTTTAGATCGTGCCAGACAGGAAGTTAAACACAATGGCAGTGTAAAACATCCAGAAACGTTCTAAATAAAAGTCGCATGCAGATAAACATACATCATTTCCTGTGAAACCCTTGTAGTTGAGGTAAACTGAACTGAGAATAAATCACAGAACTTCTTGCTTATTATTGTGTGTGGACTTCTGAAATCACGCGTGGTGTTGCAATTCTCCCGTGATTTTGTGACCTATTGGGATCAGCTGTGCGGAACGCTTTAGCTCCTGTCTCACGTCTGAAATGCTTCCGGTTGGGAATGAGCTTGGGGTAAAACTGCACCATTATATTATGCAGCGCTTTCACGTCCAGTAGGAAGAAGGTGTGAGTCTTGAAAACTAACGTGCCTATACTTTACCTATTATGACTCAAGCGACCAAGTTTACGTAACTTGTACATACCAAGATGAAAAAGCACCAACATTCAGGGTTTTACGCTGAATAAGATCGCCCTCTCCACCAGCTGACCAGATTCATGTTCCACCCTGTGTGCACAACGGGAAGGCTGGTTCCTCTGGAGCAGGGGTAGGCAACCCTGGTCCTAGAGAGCCGCAGTCCGGCATGTAATCCAGCCATGTATGAACTTGCAGCTTTTAATTGGCTGAACACACCTGATCCAGGTAATCAACAGCAGCAACAACAAAGAAAGTTGGAAAACAAGCAGGACTGTGGCTCTCTCGGTCCAGGGTTGCCTACCCCTGCGAGGATGGCAATAAGGCCAATTCAGGTGTGGCACAGTCATGCATATTTACCTGATACAAATGTTTTCATTCAGTTAATTGGTGGGAAAAAAAAGACTTTGGCCAAATTCCCAATTGTTGGAAGAGCAATTCTCCTGACTGGAAACCATGTTCATTTGATCCGGTTTAAACATGATTTTAGTTTTCAGTTTTACATTATTGCTTTTTATTTAGTCTTTTTTTCACGTTTCACATGTATTTAGTGAAAATGGCAATACAAGACAGACAAATAGACAGAAACCCTCCTGAGAACACTTGAATAATTCAGCCGCTGTGGGGCTGGGGGAGTTTCGGGCTCGGCGGAGGGGTGTTTAAACTAAGGCAGTTTGTGTTTGCAATCGGAGATGAAGAGGCCATTTGTCTCTGTAGTGAGCAGAGCTCTTATCAGGGATTTGTTTGTGGCACAACTTCATTTGCATGAATTTCTCAGAGTCTAAGATGAAAACTCGGCTTTCTTGGCTGTAACAGCAGGAACAGAACGTTCTTTGCTGCAAGCACCTTTTAAAATCACTCTAATACTGTGATAAGATGTTCAGCTCAATGTCTGTTTTGACCACGATTACGTGTCTGGGAACTGAAATGTCACCTTTCACAGCTTCGGTGGTCATTGACTGTTGTTTTTGATAAAATTCATTAATGGTCTTTAATAGGAATGACATTTACCAACAAATTATTACTTTTGGACATTTTTTAAAATCTGTTCAAATCAGATCTCTTATGGGCAATAAAATATTGTTTTTCCTATTTTTTATCATTTTTATAAAACTACACATGCATTAGCATGATGCTGTGCAGCGCTGCGTCCGCAAGGGACTGTTTTCATCACAATAACACATTTATTTATTGTTTTATCTATTATGGATGCCTGTGTTGCCACTAAATCCCACATTTATTCCTCAGAAAATGCACCAACCATCGCTTTTATGGAAAACTAAGAAACTTCCATAAAAGGACGCCTCGCATCTGCAATGTGAACCACATTCTAGTAAGTGAACCACAACTAATTGCTCCGTTTCTGAAGCCGACCCCAACTTCTGACCTCTAGAGGAGGAGGGAGAACGACTGAATTAATTTGTCCTCTGGGAAACTGCAGAATATCCCATGAACGTTCAATTCCCACTTGATTCAGGTCATGAGAGAACTACAGGGAAAGATAACCAGAACCACACGTAGAACCAATCATCTGTTTTATCCATTTTTCAATAAAAAATACATTCATACAGAAACTATCTTACAAAACAATTTCAAATGAAATAAAAATGAACAAAAATAGAGCCTCGTTTTTCCATGTTTATCCAATAGTTTTTTTCTAGCTAAAGACAGGGAATAGTTGTAGGTCTTTGACAAGTGAAAAAAAATATGTGAAAATAATCAAACTACATGAGCACCAGAATGCAAAATGATGACAATTCAAGTGTCCAGAACAATTCACGTCAAACCGTTTTTCTGTTGTTTTATTTGAAAGATGATAGGCCACAGGTGTAGATGCCATTGATGACATTTAAAGAATGCATCTGTTCTAAGATGTTGCACAAACAAACGCAAGAAACGTGGAGTGCATCTATTTTAACGTCGTTCTTCAGCCTTTTATTGTTTTTATTACAAACAACACTTTGCTCCTGCTTTTGGTCCCATTTCCATTCAAAATATAAGCATCCTTAGAAAACTTTTAGTTTACAATGTAACGTCTAATTGCAATTCTCAGAGTAAAAACGAGTGTTCTGTTAATGTGCAACAGGTGGACCGGCGCATAAACAAGATGTTTGTGAAGTTCCTGTCAGCGTTCAGCCGTACTGTGGGTTAAACCCTGACCAGGAACACTGATGCAATAATCCTAATTAATCCAACTGATATGATCTGCTCAAACATGCAGAATGTGAAATTGGTCCCAGTCCCACCTCAGCTCACAGAAACCTTCAGACCTGAACCACAGCTCGGCTGAACTGGTCCGACCGGTCCTGGTACCACTTAGAGTTGGATTAAAGGTTGTTTAAATGGAGGAGAGACACATACTCGCTGGGAGCGAGACTAAACAAAGCAAACATCAAAGCAGACTCGTGACCGAGACTGCGGTCATAACTTCGTGGGACATGTCTTTCGCTCTAGAGAATGTTTGTTTTCAACATCGGCCAATAGAAACGCCTCTGACGGACGCCTTTCCTTCGCTGTAAAATCTGTTGTGCCACCATCATTTGCGACCGACCACAACATGTCATGAGAACACGTTTCCACAGCTCGGTACCTTCTTCCAGCATTTTAGAGCTCGTCTGCATTGCATCCACATCCTCCTGTACTACACAGTAGTAAAACGCTCAAAGATCATCTGGGTTTCCACAGGGTTGTTTAGAAGAGTTCATTCTGCGATGAATTCAAGAAATAAATGAACAGAAAGGTAAAAACGGCAGTCATCAGAAACTGATATTTTACTATTATAAAGAGTGTAAAGAAATGTGTTGTGAGAGAAAAAGGGCAACAAGGTGCAACTGTATGGATCAGAGCCTAAATAAAGCTTTTCAATAACAAACTACTGCATTAGCAATGGCCGTTTGGTGTTTGTGAGCGTGATCTATTGAACAGGACAAGGCCACTTACATAAGGCATCAGTAAGGTCAACAGTGCATTTACAGATAGAACTAAACCAAAAAGCAAATGTGAAGAAAGAAAAAATCCCCCAAATCAAGACTAAACAATAGTGGTTTCCCCAACTTCAAGAAAAAGACTGCCTTATGTGTTTTTGTACAATGCTCTGATATTATCATGATGGTAGCTGCACTTGGTCCTGTAAGCAAAAGTCAGCAACACATCCCCCAGATCCCATGCAATGTCTGTTATAATGGAAATAACTGTACATTTTTAGATACAAGGCTTTGAAACAACAAAATGAGCTTTATAGCGTGTATGCTCTGAGACAGGCCACGTAATACATTGCACATTTAATAGCTGCACTAAACAAAACATCCTCTCAGCTTTGAACGGGGAGCCGTTGTTCCACCTCCAGACAGATAGGGGGCGACCTCTGGCGTTTATCAGTTCCACTAAACAACACTCCCCGTCCCAGCAAACAGACTCAACACAGACAGAACCTTTTTTTTTTTGCTTGCATTCATTCTTAGTGAGACAACAGATAACACCCCGTCAAAAAGAAAATCTCACACCCTGCAGATCAATCACGCACAAGCTCCATCCGCTCCGCCTCAGGGATCCATTCACAGGCACTCACAGTCCCACGCGTACAGGCAGACACACTGTCGGTGGAGGGGTGAGACCTCCACCCTTGGAGTCCCCAAAATCCTCCAGGAACAGAAGAAAAAAAGCATTGGACACCATACAGAAGAGTCTTCCCATCTACTCCGGCCAAGATCTTTCCCCATTTTCTTTTTCATCAAATCCCTCTTCACCGTCCCTCTCCTCCATAAAAAGCCTTTCAGGAGCAATCACCACAGCGAGGTGTTGGAGGCACTGAGTATGGTGCAAATAATAGCCTGCGTTGCTTCGTGTTTTCCCACTGACTGGAACACGGCGGTGCTCCCGTTAATGCTCCCAGGACACGCCGGCCTTGCTGATCCCCTACAGGTCAGGACAATCAAGCAGACTCATCCCTCAGAGCTCTCAACATGGAGGCCATCCTAGATGTGCCTCTTCATGTGCAGCGCCAGGTGGTCAGAGCGGGAGAAACACCTGGTAGGGGAGAGAGAGAGAGAAGGCATTTGAGATTTTATCGCTCAACCTCAACAGTGATGTGGTCAGTAGGAATAATGTCTGAGTACCGGACAACCTCCGTAGCTACTGCTGCCCCCAGTTAGCATACAATCCTAATCAGCCTTTTGCTTTGGAAACTATTTAGCCACTACAACAACAAAAACCTCTTAGCCTCCTGAAAAACTGACATTTTCTTTACCAACTTCCCTGCACCTTCTCAACTCTCACCTGTCGCAGTGGCTGCATTTAAATGGCTTTGCTCCAGTGTGCTTCCTGAAGTGTCGGGTGAGTTCGTCACTTCTTGCAAAGCGCCAATCGCAGCCCTCCCATGAACACCTGTAAGGCTTCTCACCTGCAAAAATCAGAGACGAGAAGTACATCAGTAAAGTTCAAGTAGTGCCAGAGCTCCTGACAAATGGTACCTCTGAGTTCACGGTCCGGGTCTCTAACCATAATATTTAACATTTTAAACTCCTCCAAATATGAGCTAATATTTACAGTGCAGCGCTGATATGGTCGTGGTTTCTGGGAAAGCCTAATCCCTGAGTGGACTGGGCTGACTGACTACTATAAGCTGAGGAGAAAAACAACCTTGTGAGTCTGGAGATCTGTGGTATGCAGCTGTGCTGAGCTGCTGGAGTGGAGAGCTTATGTAACGGGGCTGGGGGTGGGGGTGGGGGGCACGAGGGAAAAAAAGCCTGGAGTGTTTCTAATGGCTCTGAAGGCTATTAGCCATGAGCCTAACATGGTCAGAGAGAGATGCGAGGAATGGGACTTCCTCCGCTAATAGGCGGCACCGCTGTAAACCGCCTGGCAGAGGTCAGAGGTGACGAGGGAAACGGCTCACATTTGAACCCCCCCAACAAAACACAGCAAATGACACTTTCCCATAATTATTCTCTCCCTCATTCACTTTGTTTTTCTTTGAATCTGAATGCAAACGAGAGTTTGGGAGTGTTTTCCCATGGTGAAATCTGAGAACTGTTGATTTGTTTTCAGGATCTACATCCTCTGGGTGCTGCTAGGCCACAAAGGGATGTCCCTCCCACCTCTCCCTCTCACACCCTCCCCTCCCTCCCTGCATGAAGTCATGTTGACTGTGTGAATTAGGTCATAGTTGAGGGCATTCCTCCTGACAAACTATTCAAAGTATGTGGGAGGATTTGAGCCAGAAATCTGAATCCAGGTTTCTTCCCCCCCAGGTGTGTTTACCTGTGTGTGTGCGCTGGTGTGCTTTGAGGTGGGAGCTCTTGGTGTACACCTTTCTGCATCCATTGAAGTGGCACCGATGTACCCGCCTTTTGACATCGGGTGAGGCCTCCCCGCTGGTCAACCCGGACCTTTCCATGGTCCTCTCCATGCCCCCAGTCCTTATTTTTCCAGGTGAGTGCAGCACAGTCTGTATCCCACTCCAAACCTGAGCCACGGAGCCCTCCTTGCTGAGCTCAGGAGAGGAAGGCGGTGTGCTGATGATGGCAGAGCCCAAGTCTTCACCGCTGTCACCCAGAATATCAGTCAAAGTGCTGGAGGAGAAGTCGAGGGTGGGAGAGAGCTCCTCGGAGCTATCCGAGGCCTCGCTGCTGGCATCGGAGTTGAAGCCACCACCATCCAGGTGCTGGCTGTCATGATTGTCTACCTCCTCCTTGATGTGGGGGATCTTTGGGTCAGACTCGTTCGACTTGTCCCCACAGGCGAGCATCAGCTTGCTCCACAGGTCCTCCTGGTTCTCAAATTTGAGGTCACTGGCTGAGACGTAGGGCTCGCTCTGGAGGTATCGCTCCAGCTCGAGGCATGTCTGTGTGGAAAGAGGACAAGATTAGAGAGAGTGAGCAGAGCCTAAAGCCAGCATCAGAACTCAACCAGAACGTCCCTAAAACCACTAAAGAAGTCATCCGTTTGCACAGGAAGCTGGAGTGTTCTCCGGTGCAGTGCCTCCACTCTGCAGCAGGAGGGGGAAGATATTCGGCAACACCGTAACACTGATAAACCTACTTCCTCTCTGTCTGCAGAAATCAAACGAGACACAATGTCCTATGCAAAAGTGCACTCTAAGGGTGCCCAGTGAGGCCACATCAGGGAGGATTACTCAAACCGCACATCATCCTGAGAGCATGCAAGAAGAAGGCCCTCCTGCTTGTAAATACATGCATGAGTTTGCACGAGTGTAAGTGTGTGTGTCGGTCCGCACCGAGTTTGGTCATGAAATTTACATATGCTAAAGAGCACCCCCCCCCCCCCCCCGGGTTAGAGAAGTGCTTGTAGATCTTTTAAATCCATCAATTATTCAACATAATGTGGATTTAATAATGCATTTGGATGCATCGCTAGAAATAACACAGCACAGCAGGGACTGGGGGGGAGGGGGGGGTGGGGGGGGGGTCTGATTCGTGGGGGTCCATAAAAAGCCTGGCATGAATACTTCAAGAGCCGCTGTTGAATTGTGAGCTTTTTTTCTGTGTTTAAATAAAGGAAGTGAGCGAGCGCTTCCTTAACCCTGAAATGTCATCAGCTCTCATGCTTGCGTGGTTTCCTGTGATCAAGCACTTTCAAATTTCCGTCAGAAGTTGTGGCAGTTGTTTCAAGCTTGGAGGACCAGTGAACCAGTGAACTTTCACCACAGGAGCTTTCAAACAATATCTAAACGAACTGGAGCAAAAACGGAGAAGAGGAAATCCCAAGCTCGTTTTATTTTATAGACAGATTCAAGCCTCTCATCAATGAAAATCAGCATTAAATGATACACAATGGATCAAACTGTCATGGAGAATGAAAGTTTGATAATTTTTAAAGGTTTTTTATGTCATCTAGAGGAACCTTGTGGAGATTTTATGTCTTAAAATAAAAATAAAAACACGAGGAGTAACTGGGGGAGGAAGGAGGACGCAGTGAATTCAGATGCCTCTCGTCAGCAGAGCTGCATGAATCCCTGGCGAGCTTTAAATGCCTGAAAGGGCGACTTGGCCCGGAGCCCGAGGAGGGCTGATAAACTGAGAGCTCGTTCCTGAGCTCCTCGTTCCCAGACCCAAACTCCACCAACAGCTCCATCCTCCGAAGGCCGCGTGGATAAGCCATGCAGGAGCAGAAACCAGTCCCAACTGTCATTCCCTCTGTCAGCCTGTCACTCTCATGTCTGTGTACACGCGCACGCGCGCGCCTGTCAGAACGAGAGAGGGAGGCATGGACAGGGGGAGGAGACACACACGGCTCGCTATTCAGCTTCTCCATCTGCAACCCAGCATGTTTTTATTCCAGCACACGCGGACGTGCCTCCACAACACGCAGACATCAGACACCTTGACCAGGATTTTACGCTAAATAAAAGCTTCGACAGAATATAAACTGCGCGTGAAGAAATAGCAAAAATGACACCAATGTCTGAGCTATTTCCGCAAAGTTTCTCACCACAGAGGATGTGACGGTTTTTCAAAAGCCTAACCCAGCCAGAATGGGACTTTGACAGGAAAAAACATCTTATTTCTGTTACTTGGGGACTCATTAATGGGGAAATTGCATCACTTCCCTAAAAAAACACCGGAGATAAACTGATTTTAGCTATTTCTCCGAGTCCGACTGGAACAAACACCTCTGACATTTGCACGTCAGCGCGCAGCTGTCACAGCAAAACACGTTTCCCCAAATTAAATTACGCACATTCCTCTGGTCAGACAATCACGCCGGAGGGGCGCGCTGCGGATTCAGAGCCTTACCTGCTGCCAGTACTCTTCCAGAGAAGGCAAAGCAGAAAAGTATCCCGTGTCGTGCACAATTTGGAGCTCTTGGAAGATGCTACACATCGGAATGACATCCATGTCACCGCTCTGATTCAGCCACAAGACGCAGACGCGGGTTTGGTGATCTTGAGAAGAAGGAGCAGCGTGTTGCAGTCGGAGAGAAGCTGGCTTCTTTGCTGTATTTGCATGTATGAAGGTCTGGAGACGCGCACTTCCAGCGGAGCTTCTGAGCGCGTGACGCACCGAGAGCGCACAAACAGTGAACTCAGTAAAAGTCTGTCTGAGCACTGTAAACTTCACCCCCCGATTCAAAATTACGAACAAACACACCCCCATGTGATCATGTTACGTACACCAATCGGATCCCTGTTTTTATAAGCCCCGCCCACTCAGGTGTCCAGCCAATGGTGTCAGCTCTGACGCGGAGTCTGTGATGTGGTGCTTTTGGCTGCTTCTCCCATTGGCTGCTATAATTAGACCTCTATATAAGCAGCGCAACGAGGAAGCGAAGTCTTCTGCTGCTGCTGGTTCGGAGCGCAGAGTAGAGCGTCGCGCGCAAGGAAGCTTCAGCTTCTGTCTCCAAATCACAACATCATTGTGTTCACTTCACCAAACACGCACCTCTCGCCTCTTTTACAGTGAAAACTTCTGCATTGACTGTGTGTGACGGAAGCCTGTGGAGGGACAATTGAATGTGTGGCATCGTTCCGAGCGCGCGCGAGCTCCAGGGGATCATCAAAAGTCTGATCAATGGCTTTTGTCTCTGAAACAAATCTGATAGAATTCTTCTTTTCACAACTGTCCGGAGATCCATTTGGGTTGTTAAGAGTCTCTTCATGGCAGGCCAGACAATTTAATAAGCTATTAAGTTATAATAGACTCGCCATAAAGATGATAATTCAGAAGAAACGCTGCTGGGGTTATTATAGCAGCAGCAGCAGCTTGAGGCTGATCAGAAGGGACCGGGGTGCCTCTGCTGTCTACATGTGTTGTGATCTCAGTCACCTATGTCTATCGGAGCTCTTATGCTGCAGCATCACGTCGTTTCTTCAGATCTGGAAACCCTATTTTTGTTTTTACTCATTTATTTCAAATTAAACCAGAAGTAAGAAAGTAGTTGGCCACCCACAGCGCATGGTGAGAGCTTCTAATAAAAGATGGTAGTTCTCTCAGTTCTAAAATGACATGCTATAAAAACACACTGGCTGTCTTCCAGAAATATATACCCTTTCCCCAATGATCAGTGGTTAGTTATGATCAGCACTTCCTCACTAAGATCAAAGACGCATGAATATTAATCAGAGAAAATAAATCCACAGTTGGATCCGTAGAGAGATTAATGTCACTGATACTGCTCAGCTTCATTTTTTCATTACATTCTAGAGAATAAAAGTCTCAGAGTTCAGTGGTTTGCACGAACCAGGCTTTTATTTTGGCAGGTGATGAGATCAGCTTCCGTCCTACCTCCTCTCAAGTCAGCTTCACTGTGAGCTCTCCATCAGCTGTTAGCAGAGAATGTTTACTTGTGAGCGTATTAATAGCTCAGAAAACATCCAGCACATCTAATGAAAACACCGCGTCCAGCTGCATCAGACGAAGCTGAGGCCGAGCCCAACAAAAGCCCCATTGACAGTTTAAAGGAAGGCAATGTGACAAACAACATATTTGGAACAGAGCAGCATTGTTTGACCCAGGGGCCCGGGCGAGCGCCTTCACGGTGGACTCATTTTATATATTTATTTATTTAATAGGAGATCTCAGCAGTGGGCACCTTTTCAGCACTCAGCAGCATCACATCCTGTCATGAGTCGATGGGCTTGATGGACAGAAAACGCTCGTGGATGGGGTCCCTGTCACCATGATTGAAGGGAAGCGTGAAGCTTCCATATAGCAGCGATGATTCATGCTGACCTTAAAAGCAGCTCAGAATGACAACATTTACAGCATCATAAAAGTAAAACTGCACAATTATTAGGAAATCCAGATGCATTTGAATGAAAATGCAAAGTTATAAATGCACACAACCAAAACGAGCTTCTTCTGTTGACAGATTAATGACTGCATTTGCATTTAGACCAACCCACATAGAAGTACAGTGCACAGGTGGAGCGTGTGAGCAGTTTCCGCTCTGTAACCGCCGGTTTATCGGATTTACATCCAATAATATTTACGTGATAGAAACACAGACATGTCAAACTAACGTGGCACAACTTTCACACTGTGTGTTTAGTTAAAGGGGTTCTGCACCAAGCAGCTTTAGAGCTAATTATGAAAAGTGAAGGTAAGGTATCAGGTCCAGGTTTAGTCATCGCTGGGTGGTGTTGTCACAAGGAAATAAACAACGAAGAACCAGAAAACTGGAAGACTTCTTTAAAACGTTTGGCCCTCTTGGCTTCTTCCCTTCGTCAGCCGGACTCATGAGCGACAATCGTAGACCTGCCCACTCCAGCGGCTTTGTTCCAGTAACATCGCCCTTTGTTGTGTTTGCACCTGAACTGATCCACTCTGACCAGTATCTACACTGACTCGTAAAAAGTAGCTGCTTCCTTAATTCTTGATTGCCTATATCATTATCATTTTATTTTGTTTATTTCTTAATTCTAATTTTCGCTCACCATTCATTTTTTCTTGCACTGCAGCGATTTCCTAATGTTGTGATTCTCGCACATGTGGCAATAAAACCTTCTGATTCTGACAATGTTCAAATATGCATCAAGTCAGTGACGATGCAATTAGCTGGGTTTCTTATATAGGAACCCTTTACTGATTGGCCTAATGAACTGACCTGTATTGGAATGTTTACTATGTAAAGTGCCTTGAGACGACTCTTGTCGTGATTTGGCGCTATATAAATAAACTTGAATTGAAAATATGCGTAATTATGTCTAGAAGCAGAATTGCCCACACATTGAGTCTAATGATAACTTACAGCTCTCACTTGTAAAATGATAAAAAATGAGACCTTATTCTGTAATTTAAGGCACACATTTTGTCACCATGGTTACCGGTCCATCACAGAGAGGAACCAGCTTTAGGCCACCGTTCAGCACCTCCACACCTGGTAACAGTTGGCCTGGAATACGGATTCTCATTCCAGTGAGTCCTTGGTTCCATACGGGGTTAAGGGTGCGTTTGAATCTGGAGGTGAGGTCATCCTTCCTGGTTTTCGGTTGCATCTATGAAAAACCTTTCTGCAAATTTTACAATTCAAGAATTTGTCCCTCTGTCATGAGATGTGATTGTGTCAGTGATTGAGCTTTGAAAATTATCTTGTGATCTAGTGTAATCAAAACTTAGCTTGTAATTTAAAAATAGAACAGAGTTAATGCTGGGGTTCGTTATTGTGCAAGATGAGTCGCTTATTTAGCTTCATGAGGACGTTAGCATCTGCAGCCGGCTGGTGCTTTCCTTCACCTGCCTCAGAAATGAATCTCAGTATGTTTTTGCACTCCTGTTGCCTCAGCAATGCAGCTTTTATTATTTGTCATCGGTAAAACCCCTCCCACCAAATGCCGAGTTTATCCCTCTGTCTGTGTTTTGTGGCATTAGTGTGCTGATGTAAAGACAACATGAGTCATCGGCTGCACCGAAACTTTTCAGACTCCCTTTTGTAGCAAAGCATGCGGGATGTGACATCATGCATCCATAGCAACCAAATACTGAGCATAAACAGTTTGCAAATGAGCTGCACAACTGTGCATGGGTCAGTGTGTGTGTCATTCATAGTACGCTCCACACGTGATGGCTTTGTAAGCTTAAGATTGTGCACCATTAATAAAGATTGCATAGATTTTCATTGCTGCACAGTCCTTTTGCATTCCAAAATCACAACATTAATATCTCTACCTCAGCTGGAAACTGTCCAGGAAGCTGGCATAAACAGTGAAGTGTAGCCACCGAAAATGAAAATGACAGGACTCAGACAAGAGAAACCAACTCGCTGTTATTTTTGCAAACTGTTGAGATCTGCTTTTGGAAATGCTGCCAAAAAATGTGCACTCACTTTTAATTAGCTGTCTTAAAATTCTTTGCTCTGCAGATAATGGCCACTTCTTAATTTGCAAACTGCATCTGGTCCCTGATTAGGAGTCCACAGTCGCAATTAGGCTAAAGAGTTTTGTTGCTGCCGTTAGGAGAGAGAAGTCAGATAGAATAATAACAACTGACAGCTGTGTGTTTCTTCATCTTCGTTATTGATGGATTGTCCTGCAAATGAACACAGTTTTGGTTGGAAAACTGGAAAAATGCAAGTGAGAGTTCATTTTACTAACATATTCTGTGTGTTGCAAACATCGAGAGAGAAGGGCAGATCAGAATGCAAAAGAGCAGCGTGAGCACATGAGGACTGACTGCAGGAGAACACAAGCAGACACAATTTCATTCGCTCATTGCATCACATGACCCACTGATCCTGGGCTCTGATGCTTGGAGGATGAATCTAAATCATAAGACCTGAGTCGCTGAGGAGAGCGGGCTGAAGGAGACGGCTATGACGACAACGTTGCTGTGATTTCTGAGAAAACTCCGTCAGACGCACTCATCCGTCATGCAACACTTGACCTTAAAGTGCTATTGAACAAGATTTTTGATTCCCAGCAGCCCGGCCGTATTGGATGACCTGAGTGAATGTGGATATGAGAGCCGAGCATGACTAAGCAGTTCACTTTTGCTGGATGAGCATCAAAAAAGATCTTAAGTGATGTTTACATGGCTGCCTGGAATTAGAGGCCTCATTGCTCATGACTCAACACCGGTTTGAATCACATGAAGCAACAGGTTGTTTAACCGGGTGACCCGATCGGATGTTTTTCTCCTCTGTCCGGACAGAAACAGAGCAACGAGGAGTTTGGTTTGAACGGGAATTCCCTCGTCGTGGCGACAGTAACAAACACACATATGAGGAAACTGCGCTGCTGAAAAGGAACTTGGTTTTTCAGACTGTAGATGGAAACAAAGGGGGATGGGTCGTTGCCATGGGTACCAAACTAAACACAAAGTTAAGATTTGTAAATGTTTTTTTCATTGGAAATTAGACCTTGATGTCTCTTATTCATTTATTTATTGTTACAAATCTCCTAACACCAAACACTCGTCTAATTCAGATTATCCTGAACGACATGCTCAAATACTCCCACTTCACCTTTAACTGGTTCAGGAAAATAATAATAAAAATCTCCATTTATTCCATTTGTGCCCATCAATGTTTCTGTTTGTGATCCATGAAGATCTGGACTAAGCTACGTACACATAAAGACTGCAGGACGCGGACATGAAATGTGGTTAAAACATTTCTAATTAAAAAAAAGACAGAATTGAGAGATTTGATTTATTGTAGGGGATGCTGTGACCATCAGGATGGTCCAGAATTCAACCTGAGGGCTAAATGCAATAAGTGATGCCAGTTCCAGCACATTCCTCTCTCAGCTGTACTTTAGATGAGTGAGGACCACATTGTCCTTCCTCCCAGCCGCAGCAGTCAGCGTTGGACAAACCGACTACTGTGTGTCGGTCGTTTCCCGAAGTGTTGCATTCTGGGTTTAAATATCCCCAGGAGAGCAATGAACCAGAGATCCAAGGAAGCGAGCGAAGAAACCAGATAAATACGGAGGGAAGGAGGTTGCCTGCATGTACAGCTCAGCATCCACACAAAAAGCTTTCAAGTGACGTAAAGTGCAGAGTTGGCAAGTGTTGGCAAATGTGGTAGTGGTGACATCATTTCTTAAAAGGATGAGAGCTGGAGCTTTAAACACTTTCCCAACCATCAGGATGAAGCTGGTGGCATCCCAGAGCATCTCAAACCCAACGAGGGGAACTGATGCTGACCTGAAAGACCATTTTGTCCATCACATTCCTTTAAACTCTTCCTGCTACAAGCCTGGGAAAAACAGAAGTGCTGTAGCAAATGCATTGATGTGCTAATTCGTCTGTGACGACGTTTGGCAGCTCTGTAAAACTCGGAGCAGCAAAAGCTACTTTTGACTAAAGCATGAGCCACATGTGACCTTTGGCAGCAATCGTGCATTGATGGAGAGTCTGAAAAGTCTGTCCTGGTCGTTGGGTTTACGTGAAACGAGGAGGTTGTGTAACGGTTGTGGCTTGGTTCTGATGTTTCTGTGCTTGTGACCGTTTTTAGCAGATGTTTGGAACATTTTAGGAGAAAACCAACTCCCGCGGTCGCCGTGTCGCCACATATTAGGAGTGTTTTCTAGTCTTATCTACTTTTCTCATGGCTCTTCATTGAAGTTGGTTATGATTCTGAGTTTATGGTAAATAAACCATTATTTCAACAAATCGTGCTTTAAAATAGGTTTTTGATCAGATCTGATTATGCACTCAAATATTGTTTATTCTGGGTCTTCTCAACAGGCCCTCTAGCTTGAAATTAAAAAGTCCAAATCTGTTTTCTCAGGGCCGGCTAGTGAGCCTAGTTTTCTAAAATTAAATTTCATAAAACGTTTAGTAAACTAAAATTAGTGTTGTGTGGCTGACCACTCAGGAGGGAGGAGGCGGGCCTCGTCAGAGACTGTTGCATTTTTCTATGTCTGCCAGGACTCTGGCGCCCCCTGGTGGTCACGGTGACCCAAGCAATTGCCTGCCCTGCCTATCAGCAAGCGGTGCCTGCTGAAATATTAAATAAAATAGAATACCTGCCATATCTCACCAGATAAAGTAGCAAAGATTTAATATTTTAAATAAACTAAATCTTAATCCAACAAGATATTTTAACATCATGGCTGAAGCAAAAATCTATCCGTTATAAAAATGTTTAGTGTGCCTCCGAGGAGCTGGCTGAACCGGGGCAGAGAAGATTAGCTAACTGGAAACTTGTTCAAACACACCGTCCTTTGCTGCTTCACATTTGCACTCTTCATGACTCCAAATTTCTTTGCATCAATCTGACAAGTTAAACTTGTGCTGGAAGAAGACAAATACGACTTTACCAACTCAGTTTCGCCAAAGCTGTCGCCCCTTTTCTTCCACACATGTGGAAAGCACCATTTTAAGAAGGCATAGCACCTTTGATGATGATGACACCGACAGAGAACACTCGTCTCTCTCTCTCAGGCCAGTTAGCTTTCAGCTGACTTGCTGACACTAAGCTGGATAACTGAAACATGTCTATGTTGCATCATACTGCATGTGCCCCCGTTGTAAGATTACCGTGGTTACGTCTTCACCTTGTTTCAGGATTGCCATAAAACATTCAATATGCTATATTTTTACAAAGTGGGTAAAGTGACACAGGCGAATTTACAGAGGCGCAATTTTATGGTCAGAGTCACATTAAAGTAAAAGAGGAACTGGAGTCAAACATTTACTTTTGAACGATATGCCTTTTGTATGGTTTGAAATCTGCACATGAACACCGTTTCCCTCTTTCAGGGTTGAACGTTGAAATTAAAGCTTCCATGCATCCATCAGTCTGAACGATTGTTTCTTATGCTGCACCTTCTGCACTGTAACGGCTCAGCCTTTAACTTTTTATTTGATTTCTTACATCTAATTAGATTAAATGTGATTTTGTAAATCTGCAGTTTTATGTTGATTTTAATGTTTTAGGTTCTTGCTGATCTTGCTCCTGGAAAGCCCACTGTGGCTCTAGTATTTATACTGTGTGCTGTAGAAATAAAGCTGCCTTGCCTACACGTCATCAATCTCCAGTGTGGGTTTAGTTGAGATGAGTTTACTGGTTTTTTGGGGAGGTTTTCTTGTGGGTTTTGCAGCTGCTAATCCCAGCTGCTAATCCCAGGTGATCCAGTGCAGGAAATCATGCATGCAGTAACTAAATAAAAATCATGTGTTGACCTGTGCACCAGTGAGCCAAAGTGAATCATTGCTCGTGGAAATGTAGTAACAGCTGACAGTGAGTCACATCCAACTCATGACCGGTTCCTCCACAGAAACAGAAGCGTCCATTTCACCTTGACCAATACACCATGAAGTGTTTCAATCTGCTGAATTACTCTGGTTTGGTTCATGGGAATAAAAAAGTCATCTTCTTTGTTTGTGAGGAAAAATAAAAACAGAGGTTCACACATTAAATCTCTGCAGATGAATCCTAATTGCTCCATTTAATTCCGCCTTTGTAAGTGGCTGTGTTTTAAAAGCTTAGCCAGAGTTTTGCTGCAGAAAAAATGGAATCAAAACTGACGTATTCAGCATCTCTGCACAAAACGATCCTTTCACTCCACCCAGTCAGCTACACGTGTTAGAGAAAGTATAAAAGATAAAGTATTGATTTCAGTTTAGGGTAGCGCAGCTGTTATCAGGAGCGAGAACTGAGGTCAGGTGTTTCAGCTCTGGAGTTGTCTCACCTCAGCTGAATGGAAGCAGCAGAGAAAAGATAAACTGAAGGTTGATTCTTGATGGGACAAGAAAGCAGCTTTGCTCCTGATTGTGAGATACGAGTCAAAAAATTTAGAAACACGATTCAAGATGAAAAAGTCACTTTAGAGAAGAAACCTTGGAGTTTTGAGACGCATTAAGTTTTGTTTCTCCTCATCATCATCGCCGTCGGCTCCTTCCTATGAGAGCAGTTTGAATTAATGACTCGAATCATCAGAATCTCAACCTGACAAAGCGGAAAGAAGAAAGGAAGTGGGTTGAAAATGGCTCATCTGCACCTTGGGAGTTTATGACGGGATCAAATGAATAAGATGTGAAGCTGGTCTGTTAATCTCAGCAACATAAAACCTGATGTGTCCAAGGCTGGAGTACACAGCTGCACCTTCCCGAAGATGTTAATGCAGCAACATCTTAGTTAGAGACCTCATTTTAAATACATCTGGAATACTTATTTACAAACCGCACAAAGGCCTAAACATCAAACACAAGCCTGATGTCACCGTGACCGCAGCTGTGCAATGCACAATGGGAATGAAGGCAGCAGGACTATACGCAGAGTTAAAAAGGATTTGTAGGTTACAAAAACTTGCACGTATAGTCCAAGCAGCACACATCCTGTTGCTCATTAGAGGAAGGAAGCCGCCGCATCCTCTCAAATGGGAAACTCAGAGGACACAGATGAAAAGATAGGAAAAACATGTAGTGGTAACAAACATTTAACAGTGCAGCTGAGGATACAGCCCAGGAGTGGAGACGCCGTGTAGAGCGGAAAGATACTTAAAGGTTTCTGTAGGAAAACCTGTCAGGCATTCCAGCCCGTCCCCATTTCATTTAGGCCCAAACTCTGTTTTTTAGGTTACTCTTTCAGTTTCGCTCAGTTTCAGTTTGATAATATTGATGCAAGTATTTCTTTTTAGTGATGGTGAAGGTTAGGGATGTCCCGATCAGGTGTTTTTGCCCTCAAGTCCGAGTCATTTGATTTGAGAGTCTGCCGACACCGAGTCCCGATCCGATATTTTCAATACATAAAAAAAGAAAGGAAGAAATTGTTCCAGAATATTCCTTATTTTTTATTTAATGACCTTTTAATTCAAATTTTTAACAACAGATCACTTCTGTGAGGCAGCTTGAACAATCGAGTAATAAATAACATAAATTCTTCACTTTTGGACTTTATTGCAAATATAAAAAGTCTAATATAAAAACAGATGGCACTTCAACTTTAAATACCTGGCAGGGGTCTATTTTGCCTCGGCCTCCAAAATAATTAGCTACGTCCCTGGGCATGGGACGGAGTTTTGAAGATGATCTGAACTGTATCAACTATATAAATACTACATGCTGATAAGTTATTGCTTTATACAGGTACAAACGTGTAGTGGGATCAATCTACCTACATTTTATTTTTTTAAGAACTTTTTGTTTTCTTGGTTTTTATTTTCCTATCTTCCTGTCTGTCTCTGATCTTCTTGCATCTCCCAGTCCTCCAGAAAAAACTCCTGCCTGCTTCCTTCTTTTTCACCTCACAAGTAACTTTTAACTAGCAGATCTAATTGATCTATTGACAGCAAAAAAAGCGGTGTGCGCCGTGCTGCCCAGCTGCGCCAGTGACGAGCGCTGCAGTGGGGGCAGCGCGAGCGCGTCCACACGTCCTGCTCAAATACAGACAGAACTTACCAGAGAGAGAATGAACGGACACGAATGACGTGTGTAATTATAAATTTTCTGGCGACGCCACTTAGAAACTTAGAAAATGTTACTGTGTCCGTGTGCAGAACGCAGCTGGAATTCATGAATAAAATGCAGTCTGCCTGCCGCTCTCTGCATGTCTGCTCAAAAGAATCCCCGCTACGCTGAGTCCATGTAAATAATATAATGTAGGTATAACTGGATCTCTTTTGTGCTCCTGGGTGTGTAAGTTAAGGGCATCAGGGGAGTCTGACAACCTTTAAGGAGAACCAAGTTGCTCTCCTGTAATTTGAACCCAGTTTCCGAGTCTGGATCGGGGCTTGGATCGGGAAGTAAAACCTGAGTCCCGATCGAGTCTGAAACCACGTGACAAGGGGCCAATTTCCGATCATGTGATCGGATCGGGACATCCCTAGTGAAGGTATTGACTGAGAACAGCTCATTTGTGTGTGTGTGTGTGTGTGTGTGTGTGTGTGTGTGTGTGTGTGTGTGTGTGTGTGTGTGTGTCGTCCACAGCACACTTTTTTGTTCTCAATAATCAGATCAAGGCAATCTAACTTGTTCGAAAGACTGAATTTGTGATCAGAGCGGTCCGGACGTCCTTCCAAGTGGACCAGAGCACTCAGAAGAGACCAAAAAGGATAGGATTATCTGATAAGAATATCTTCAGGGCTGTTGCAGTCTTCAGACACATCCTTAAGATTATTGGGAGAGGAGGAGCCGGTCAAACATCGTCGTGATTATTGTGCCGTGTGAACTGGGCTTTAGCCAACGTAGACATCACTCATCAGCAATTGTTTGATGTGATAGGATATAAAGTTTAGAGCTAATGTCGAAGGTTAACAGACTCCATGAAACCTTGAGATGTTTTGTGAGTTTGAGAACATTTCTGGAGGAAATCCAGACCTTTCACAGTTTTCGTTATGTGTACATGATCAGATTTAACTGGAAATCCCCACTTCTCAGATTTACATTGAAAGATCACTTGGTTAAAGCCAAGAGCCTCTTCATTGTCGAATTCCTATTAGTTATTGTAGTTACTATGGTTACAAAGCAGCCAAGCTCCCTCAGTCTAGCCGAAGAGGTTTGGCTGAACATCAATGTTCCGGATTCATTCAGACAGGACAGCCGCTCTACCTCGCTGTCCACATTCAACTCCAAGTACAGAAAGCTAAAGGAGTTCACATCATGGGAGAATGCCCCTCCCCACTCATCTCCCCCCTCAGCCCAGCCCCAACAGCTGTGAATGTGATGTGGGAGTGAACGACCCCAGAGGACCCTGAACAATCTAGATCTCCGCTGCGGCTGCCATCCCATAACGCAAACAAACAGGAACGTGACCCTTTCCTTCCCACTGTAACCCACTCTTGGAATCCACCCCACCCCCACCCCACCCACCCCCCCACCCGGGGGGGATTCCTCCGCCCGTTCGGCAGCATTCCACATCCTGTCCAAATAACTGTCCTCTGATGGGAAAACGGGCTGTAAAGGAACCACAAGGAGAACAATACAGGATGAGAACAGTGGGCACAAGCCTCCCATTTCAGTATTTACTATCTTTATTAGCTTGTTGGAAAATGCTTTTAATATCCAATAATTCACCTTCACCCGCGTTTCCTCTGCTGGGGAATCGGGGTCAGATTCAGTCAGCAATGTGGCCAAACCAGATAGCCGTGTAATTTCCCAACAGCATGCAAAGACTGGAAAGCTGCCTAATAGCACTGGAAAAAATAAATCCTATTTGCATCCATGGTGGTCATGCATATACAAATCATGTGTAAATAACATCCTAATCTCATAACGGCCGCTTACAGAGGAAGGCCAATTTATTTCCACTTTACCAATCACTGGGGGAGGATGTTTTGTCTTTTATTTATTTAGTACTTTTATTTTTGTAATAATTGTACAAAGATGCTGCAGAGAGCTAGATTTTAAACCTTAAAGCTGTTTGCGCTCATGGTTGCAGAGGAAGAAGACTAAAAGCTGTCAGACGGCTCCCTCTGAGAGCTTGTTGGCACCATGTTGATTCACTTCAGTTCCTTTTTAGTGAGTCACAAAAAAGAAGAAAAAACACTCATGAACTGTCGCTTGGACCTGCTGAATGTGTGATGCTTTTCCTTTGTAGTTCCAGTTTTAGTATGCTAAACCCTCTTTTTTAGATCTCTGTTGGTTCTTTTATGTTTTGGTCTAGCAGAATATCCAGCTCACTTATCTAATCACAACCTTGCTGTTTAACTCCAAAGAATCCACAGTTACCATCATTTCATTACACACTTCAGCAGAAAGACATTTTTGTTTATGCAAAAGCCCAAACGGGGGTTGGGTAGGCCGTTAGCTGAACTGTAAAACTGCAGCAACAACTTTTTTGAGGACTTTCTTAGAAAATGTCGACTACTTTCTAGAAGAAGGCCCAGACAATAGGTGGATGAGACTTTAAATGGACTTTTGGTAACCAAGCTAAAATTTTATTACTTTTGACCAGTTTCTGTCCAAACCTTGCACAATCTCAGAGACCCCTAGTGCCTCCCCTCAGAGACAAGAAGTTGAGTTTGGAAACTACAAAATTGGGATAGTCAAAGAAGAAGTGGGGGTACTTCACGACAAAGACACCCTTATTGAAATGTTCATTTATTTGCACCAATTAAATCTTCTTTGACCCGAGTGATCCAGCCGCCTTCTTCTACTTCACAGTTGTTGGTAGCTGTTGAGCACTGGTGCTTGGCTGGATGAAGCACAGAGTGCCTGTTTACTACAACATCTGGATTTTGGACCACAGTGCAGTGGGACAACATTAGCTGTTTTTACAGGACCGTAGCGTTTGCAAAACAGGATTTGCTGCGGCGCTCTGGGGAGGATAAAGGTTGTTTATAAGATCAGACCATGGCGATAATGTGGTGCAATCGGGGCAATTTTATAAAAGATTAGGTGATGGCGGCATAAAGGGGGTATGGGGGCGGTCCCTGCGCTGCCGCAGACCTCCGTTTATCTCGGACATAACTTCATTTTTATTGCAATTGAAGCCGTGATCATTAAGTTTTTTTTTAACAAGCAGCTCCTAAAGGTGTCTGTCCCCATCAGTCCCTGTGCAGTCTCTGGTGATCTGAGGTTCAGCTCTAATTGAGAGGCTCATGGAGCGCTGCAGCGCTCCAGTTTGCCATCTCAGCTGATTTTGTTCAAAAAGCAAACCTTATTGCCTGTGTTTACTTTCATTTTCAATGCATTTGCTAGCCGGAGCTCAGCAATAACTCCCCACGTCATCATGACTGCCTCTGTTGCGCCAGGGCGCATACGACAGACCATTATCGCAATATTATTACCAAGCAAGGCGGAACAAATGCCGCAAAATTCACGCAACGCCATGCCAGCATGGCTTGTTTATAGACATACCATTGCGGTAATATTACACGGATTTGTCGGCATGGTGTGTCTTGTAAAAAGGGCTATTATGTCACTGATGAAGACTCAACAGAAGTAATGCTCGATATTGGCTTTTTTTTTTTTTTTTTACCAATATCCAATGTACTGATATTGCTGACTGTTAACTCATTCACTGCCAGCCGTTTCCTGATCGGTAAAGTCCTTCACTGCCATTGTTTCTTGCTGTTTTTACTGTTTTTTTAAGAGTCACAGAACGTTGCGCGCTAGGATGATGTCGACACCAAAACAACCAAAACAAAGTGGAGACTCACCTCTTACATCAGGAAGAATCCACGCGTTTCGAGCGGTATCCGTTCTTTCATAATCCGTTGTGGAATTGTGATCGGCAGAAGCTTTTCCAATTCACGCCTCACTTTTTTGACAGCAGCGGCCCAAAACAATCTCCTAACACATGGATTTTCTGCTTCCTGATTACGTGATGTGTGACGTATGTGGATGAAGATCGGCTTTAGAGCTGGGATGTTTGTTCTCACAGTGCGGGGGCTCGTTCCGATGCCCACACAGTCAAAAAATGCCAATGACGACTTTAGTCGTCAATGGCAGTGAATGAGTTCATTTCCGATACCGATATGCTCCCGGTCATAAAATAAAATAAAAACTAAAACATTTTAGGTTACTAACATCACAAAGCTGCTATCATGCTTAAATTGTAAACATGTTTGTACAAAATGACAACTACTTCAGCTGAAATTAGAAACAGCAGCTGAGGCTCATTCTCCCTTAAGCCGGGCGTACACCGTGCGACTTTTTCACTCGTAGCACTCAGCTTCAGCTCAGACTGTACGACTTCCTCGCAGAGCAGATCTCACGAGTCGTGTGCTCACACTGTACGTCTGGTAGCAACACGTCGGATCTAAAATATATGCTAAAAATAGCAGTTTTTACACAACACGTCAGACTTTTTTGTCTTGCCTGTTGTCCTTCGGGAGTGCTGCAGGAGGACACACAGGGATTTATGGGGGTTGGATGAGGAAAACGAAATAAAGAAAGTAAATCTGTGTTTAGTGATCAGTTTAATTTGACATGAACACGACAAACACGCTTTCTTGACAATCTTTGTGAGTAAAAAAACGTGTAGAAATAAAACGAACAACGTGTGTTATTAGGGAAATAGCGGGCGAGCGGTGTTGATGCCGGATTTCGCATGCGCCGTGAGTGGTTCTGATACATTTGGGGTCGCAGCTGCTCGCAGCGCCGCTTCAACAGTGTGATACCCTCACGAGGAACGAGCGAAATATTAAACACGCCAGAAGTCCTTGCAAGCTCACGATTGCTGATCAGTAGCTGGTCACGTGGTGTTAATCACCTCTCGTATCCCCCTCTACACTACATGATGCTCAGTGCAAAACTCACCCCGATCTTGTGGATTCTCGCACGACTGGAAAATCAGCTCAAAAAAGTGAAAAAAGTCGCACAGTATCCGCCCGGCTTAAGCGTGACACTAAGATGTGTTTAGGAGATAGAAAAGTATTTTTTCTGTATGTGTACGGTGATGAAACATTAATGAAGATCTTCAGATAGGAAACGAGCCTTGGGAGAAGATTCTTGTTTTTGTTTTAGTGGTTTGTTAGCTTTTAGCTACACGTAGCTACGTGCTATGGGGGCCATGTACGTTCTCTACACAGGGCACATTTCTACGTCTCAAGTTGTGCCAAATAAACTAAAATATCTCTAAAGCTTTACCTCAGATCTGTCCTAATGTGACATTCTGAGAGAGAGGAGAAGCAGCAGAAGAGTTGGATGTGTAATTAGTGAAAACCGACACCGATATTTTCAGATATTACATTTTAATACCAATATCTGCTGATATTAATGGTAGACCGATAATTTTGAACATCCCTACTCAATAACCTATTTGCAGCTGACCTCCCAGCACAGATGCTGCTGGATGCTAACTAACAAACTGAATATGTCAGTTGGAAAGACACAGAGCGCTTGGACGTCAATGAAAACAAATCAGCAAAAAGAACATTAAAACTTTTGTGCTCAAACAGAAACTCATGACTCACGGTGCTCAAGTAACATTTCCTCTGAGTATTGTTTTACCTCTAGGTAATTACTTGTGTCTCCTGATGAAGTTTCTTATTTTGGCTCTGCAGTTCTGGTAGCCTCCCTGAGTGTGTTTTTTTATACAAGTAAACAAAAACAACAACCAACCTCCTCATAGCACACACTTAGAAAGCTGCTGCATGTTGAGTTGTCTGCACCTGTCTTCCATTTGTTCCTATTTCCTGGTGTCTTCGTCTCCTCACCTTACTGAACATGTTCTTATTTATATTTACCACAAACGAACAAACAGAAACTTAACAGAAAGCAAAGGGATTAAAGTTTAATATCCCTCACAATACCACCCATAGATGTGAATCCATCTGTCCTGTTTATTCCTGTTTTAAACCCAAAATTTTAAAGGAGACTTGTTGAAGTCATCATGCAAAAAGTATAGTTTGCTGCAAACAAATACAAATAAAATACGTTTACTAAACCATTGTGTAAAGCTAGACTGCTCACACTAATACAAACAGATTATTTTAAAGTGAATTTGTGCAAACATAATTTTAAAAAGGTGTTGCTTCTTTAAAACTCACCACTGCATTCTCCCACGGGGTCATGGCTGAACATAACGTTCTTTTGTTTTGGTCTGTTTTTATCTAGGAAAAAGCTGCATTCTAATCAAACACAGAAATCTGTCAGAATATAGATCTTCATCCTGTTTACCTCGGCTACAACAGAAAGTAATTCTTAAATCCAACTGGAAACCCAGCAGAAATCACACAAAGCCTGTTGCTACTCAACAGTTTGGTTGCCCGTTGCTTAGGGAAATCCCCCGGTATAAATGCTTTCCGTGTAATTCAGAGCAGCGGTACTCCTCTGGTCATGTGACGGGATGAATCACTCCACTCTAAACAGTGACTGAGAAAGCTCAGCAGGAATTGAATTTATACAAGCTGTGGGTTATAATGTCAGGGTAATCTTGGGCATTTATGAGTCACTTTGTCCTTAAACATGTAGCTACCGCAACCACTCGGGTAAATATAAAGTCAGCTTTTTCTGTGTGTGACTCACGCCAATCAGAACCAACGAGCTCTAAATGCAGTCCATCTCGGGTCTACAGGAGAACGGTGTGGCATTCCACAGTAATGGACTCTATATTGGGCTCAGGGGATCGAGTGTGTGTGTGTGTGTGTGTGTGTGTGTGTGTGTGTGTGTGTGTGTGTGTGTGTGTGTGTGTGTGTGTGTGTGTGTGTGTGTGTGTGGGGGCAGTTACATGTGGGAGCGTTTTGTGTGTTCGTCTGTGAGTGCATGTTTGACTTCTTAGAAGAATAGTAACCATTTGTTTGTTTGTGCCACCCTGGCTCACATTCACAATGAACACTGATCTGAGGCTTATGTGTAGGCTGCTGTGTGTGTGTGTGTGTGTGTGTGTGTGTGTGTGTGTGTGTGTGTGTGTGTGTGTGTGTGTGTGTGTGTGTGTGTGTGTGTGTGGCAACCAGTGTATCAGGAGGGAGCTCCCAAGAGCCGCCGGTGCAACAAACAAGCTACGCTGTGTTGCATCCAGCTGCTGGAGGACAGTAGTCTGATGACCCCCATGAACCCTTTGTGTTCTGCACACAGGAGAAGTGTGAATGGGATACACAACACTCAGTATTTTAGTGGATTTACATGATAAAAGTGCATTTGACTACAAACAGAAATTATATTATATGTTGTGTTTAAACTGCAACAAATTATGGGAATTCTGTGCAAACATGGTCCATGTTGTTATGGATTTCAGTCTGCTGGTGAAGGTTCAGTCATGCAGGTCATGGTAAACCAACGTGGTTCAAATGTAGGCAACCACACTTTGTCGATTTCTTGAAGACGTTTTGCTTCTCATCCGAGGAGCTTGGTCAATTCTGACTGGAATATGGGGGTCAGGATTATAAACTGGAGTTATTTCTTGTTGCTTAACAAGCTGAAACTACGTATGAATACCCCTCCTGCCTAGGCCCTGATGAGTCGCTGATGTTGTTAGGCTCTATTGTGTGGGAATGGTTGTTTTGATTAGATGCAGGAGTGTGTGACTGAGACTGAGACTGTTTGGGAATTGGGTTCAGAGCTGCATTATAGGTGCTGAAAAGGTGAAACCTGAGGCCTCCTTGTTTGACATATAATTTCCTCTGTTTAATGGTAACATTTCAGTAACTCAGATGTGACAAAACATCACAGATTTAAGCAAAGGTCACCTGGAGCGGCAAACGATCTCCCAGCGCACCAGTAACCCCCTGAGTCCACATCTGTCACAGAAAACCACAAAGGAAAGTCAAAATTTCCTGACTTTTGGATTGGCGGGGCTTTGATCCACCAGTTATGACAGCAGACATCATGAGTCTAGAGAGTTTACCCGTCCAGATAGAAGTTTAGATTCGTGAAGTTTCATTTTCATGACTAAATAAGAACAAATCTTTACTTTCAGCAGCAAAAACAGCAAAACTGTTTGATGACTATCTTCTACGATCTACCACTAACTGGAAACGCAACAGCTTCAGGCTGAGCCTTAAATGTCCGCAGCAAGGCAGTGCTGTTTCAAGGAAAATATCCCAGGAAGCTGCAGGTAAGATAAAGCCTGGCGAGCCATTCTGTTTATATGGATAGATACACTCACTGGCCACTTTATTAGGTACACCTTGCCAGTACCGGATTGGACCCCTTTTTGCCTTTAGACCTGCCGTATTCTTCATGACAAAGATTCAACAAGCTACTGGAAACGTTCCTCTGAGATTTTGGTCCATCTTGACATGATAGCTTCAAGCAGCTGCTGCAGATTTGTCGGCTGCACATCCATGATGAGAATCTCCCGCTCCACTACATCCCAAAGATGCGCTATTGAACTGAGATCTGGTGACTGTGGAGTACAGTGGACTCATTGTTATGTTCAAGAAACCTGTCTGAGCTGATTGAAGCTTAATGACATGGAGCATTAACCTTTTCTTCCTGGTTCTGAAGCTTGGTTTGAACTGCAGCAGATCGTCTTGACCAGGTCAACATGCCTAAAGTGATCCATCATGTTGTAGGGTTTGGTGAATTGAGTGCGTTAAGAGCTCAATATATCTACTTATGACCAATAAGCTGTGATACTCTATCTAAATAAAGAATATCAACCCTGCTTGGTCATTACGGTGCTTAATCAGAAGATTCTAGGATTCTTTATTTATTAGGGGATTGTACACACTTCGTTTTGATTCAGAAAACAGTCAGGTTTATAAAAGTAAGAATTTATTTAACCAACAATTAAAACATGACAAGTTAACTAAGCATTTACTTTGATGGATGGAACTAGATGTGATGTATGAAACCTATGTGTGAATGCGATGTTAGTCAGAACTTCCGGATCTAGGAGAGCTGAGTTCTGGATGTAAAAGAATTTGAGTTGCGCTACGCTATGAAGTTGGTTATTATCAAAAGCACATCAGACACTGTGTGTCTACTTCACCCGTTCTGGAGACCCTCTTAGTTGTAGCGTTTACAAATGGATGATTTTAATGTGTTATGACCATGAAGATGTAATATTCTATATAAATATAAAATATTAACCTGCAAGATCTTTATTGTAATTATTCAGAAGATTCTAGGATTTGATTCAGAAGATCTAGGTTCTTTGCTTTTTCAGTGATCAACCACACTTCGTGTTACTTCAAGAAAGAGTCAAGTTTATAAAAGTAAGAATTTATTTTACAAACAATTTAAAACATGACTAATGAATTAAGCATTTAAGGTGAGTGAGTGGAACTAAGGTGCTGAAGTAACCGATGTGTAAAGGTGATATCGATCAGAGCTTCCTTATCAAATTAAGCTGAGTTCTGGTGAAATTAATTTGGAGTGCGTTAAGCTTATGAAGTTATTATCAACAATATGCATCCAGACGCAATCTCTGTGTTCTACTTGCCCTTTTGTTGATCCTTGTCAGGATCCGGAGGACAGGGAGGTCAGATGACCTCAGGGCACCCAGGTCCAGTATTTTGACCACACGGTAGCGACTTTTCCCGGTCCAAAAGATGTCAACAGGCAATACAGAATGGAATCAGCTTGCGTCTCAGGGATTCTCTTAAGGAGTTGAACAATTCAGCTTTGTTCTGCAGGAAGTGTTGCTCATCAGCTTTGCAGGAGACAAAAGATTTTATCGACGTGTAAAAATCTTGGATGTTTCTAGAGTATTGCAACAGATGGCCAGTCTGAGCAAACTCTTCAGAACTCTCTCCAACTCTCTCGAACTGAAGAATTCTCAGTCTGTTGTAGTTTTAAAGTTCAGCTGTTATGGTTTTGAGCAGCCAATCAGAGGCTGACAGGAAAGTTGATGTTACGAAGGCAACACAGAAACACGCCTTCTTCAATATGGAGACTCTGATCTGTGTGAAAGGTCTAGCTATGTGGAATGAATTTAACTTAGCCGTACTTGTTATTGTGAAGCAGGTGTAAGGACCTTGTCGTCAAAACATGGTGAACACAGTCAAGTATATAAACACAACATCCACTCAGTGAGTTAGATTAATGAAGACTTTCATTTCATTATACTATTTTACCACAAATAATAATAAGCAAATGTTTATTTAATGATTGAATAGATTAAAAGTCATAGAAGAAGTTATTAATGATTTATTGTAATAACTCTTGCATTTAGCAACTGATCCGAGCTGGGTCTTCTTTCTTCTGGAGCTGAGACCTTGAGGAAAGTAAGTTAATGTTATGATTTAGACTTGTGGAGTCTGAATCCCAGATAGTGTGAAGGCAGACTTGTTTAAAGGGAACACAAGCAATGTTGTGTCTCCTTAATGACCAGATGTTGAATAGATGGTGGAAGGTCAGGCTGTACCTAAACAGACCATTGCTGGACGCTACATAGTGGATCCGAAGGTCAGAGAGGTCGGATGACCTCTGACACTGTAGGTCCAGTAGATTGACCACAGCACCGACTTCTTCAGTCCAGAGATGTCTCGGGTCATGACAGATGGATGGAACCGCGCGTCTGGGACTCTGAAGGAGTCTAAACAATATCTGCTTGTTCTACAGGAACTGCTTGCTTTATCAGCTTCGCAGGTGCAAAAAGATTTTGACGACATATCAAAAGCTTTGATGATTGAAGAGGGTTTGCTTCAGATGGCCGGTCTGAAGCTTCTCTAGAACTGAGGAACCACCAGAGTAATCTGGTTTTAATGTTCTCATGTCATGATTTGTGTAGCCAACCAGAGGTTGACAAGTTTAAGGAATATTACCAAGGATCTCAGAAACACACCTTCCTTGATACCGGATGCTCTGATCTAGGGTAAGGGACTATTTATGTGTCATGGGTTTAACTTAACCTTACTTTGTCCTTGTGTGAGTGCAAATGGTTATGACCTTGTCTTATCAACATGCTGAAACATATTTCAATCACTGTAATCATTGTAATGATGATAGAGGGTAAAATGGGTTACGTAAATTGCTTGAAAAGATATTTATATTATTACCACTAATTGTGACCAATAAGTGGTGATACTCTATTTAACTAGAATGTCACCTGCTTGGTCTTATTGTTTTAGTCAGAAGATTCTAAGATTCTTTTAAGGGATCGTACACACTTCGCTTTGACTCAATAAACAGTCAGGTTTATAAACAAAGTAAGGATTTATTTACAAACACTTAAGACTTGACAAATTGTTTATACTATTATTTACTGTGAGTGGATGCAAACTAAAGGATAGTCTGGAACCTATGTGTGAATATAATGTATTCAGAATCACCGTTCTCAAAGCTGAGTTCTGGATATAAAAGAATTTGGTTTGCGTTAAGATACAAGTTGTTATTATCAAAACCACACGCAGACGCTATCTCGCTGTGCTCTACCTCACCCATTTGGAGACCCCGTTTGTATCCGAGATGTCCAGGAGCCAATGATCCCACTGCACCTGGTTCGAAGAGAAACCTCAAATCGACCAAGTCAGTCCTCAGATGTCTCCGGGTCACAACGATAGATGAAACCGAGCGTCTAAAAAATAACTCTGAAGAAGTTTTGAGTCAGCTTTGCTCTGCAGAAAACTATCTTGTTGTTTCAGTTTCGCAGGTGCGAAAAAGGTTTTGACAACATGTCAAAATCCTCGGTTAAAGTGGTCTGCTAAAGATGGCCGGTCTAAAGCTTGCTCTCGGACTGGAGAGGAACCAGAGTGGACTTGTTTTACATATTGATGTTATCATTGAATAGCCAACCAGAAGTTGGCACGTAGAGGATGTTACTAAGCATCTCAGAACACATCCTCTGTGATGGAGAGACTCCGAATCCTGGCAAAGCTTAACGTATGTGTCATGCATTAACTTAACTTTACTTGTGATGCAAATGTTATGACCTCATCAAGTAAATAAATCAAATCAATCAATCAAAGATAGTTTATTAATCCCAGAGGGAAATTAGAGTTTCAGTACACACAATTCAGAGATCAGACATTCATGGGCAAAACACATGACAAGAATTGGTGACTGTGGTCATTTGCAACCCTGAGTCACGCTACTTTAATAGAGATAAGAGGGGTTACATGAGGATTGGTTAAGGTGGAGGGGGAAAAAGCCACTTCAGAGTTATCCTCCCACCGGGAGGGTAGCTTTGCTCTGCAAAAAAACACCTCAAACATATATGCAACAGACTTCAGAAAACTCAACATAAGTGTCCACTAGGTGGGGTGGTGGGTTGGGACTATCCCTACTTCAGCTCCTGCAGCCACGATAAGCAGTGCATGACACCTCAGTGTGGATAGGGGGAGGAGCATTGAGAGTTGGAGGGTTGCAGTGACCCTGGAACGTTTCAGCGGCCTTCCCACAGTTCGCCCAGGCTGGGAAAGGATACAGAGTTGAGTTCCACATATCTTCGGGGGGGGGGGGGGGGGGGGGGGGGGGGGGGGGGGGGGTCGCTGGAGCCTTGCTGGCTCAAGGGCGCCAGATTCCGATTAGAAATTGTTTTGGGGACAGACAGAGACAATGTTCTCTTTGTCTTACAGTTTGTTGGTCCTCAACCTCTCCAAATCCCAATAATGGACATTATCTATCCCAATCCATGCTGATTTGTCCACTCTCTCCTTGATGGCATCCATCTTTTGTGCCAAATAATGAATCTCTGTCAAAGTCCCAAGCTTACGATTCATCTCGACAGTTATTTGAGTCTGTGAGTTCACAGCGTGGTGCAAACCATCTCTGAGCTCCGGGATCAGGCCAATATTCATCGACAGCTCGGTAATTTTCCGGTAAGCTAGGTAGCCTCCAAGGCCAATGAGCAGGAAACCTGACACCAACACCACGAATATCCACACGTCTTCAGAGTCCTCCACAGACAGCTGAGATAAACAAATCAAGTTCCACTGTTTCCAGGAGTCCATGATGTGTCCAACTGGGTCTGTCCCGGCGGGTCACCCGGGAGCCCCTTCTCCCTTTCCCATTGTTGAAAAAATTTTATCAGTCGCGTTGAGAGACCAACTGACGAGATCCATTTAAGTGAATTTCAGTTTCCAGGTTCCAGAAAAATGCAGAAGCAGCCGTGCACCCAGCACACAAAGACAGACAAAGGCCTTGAGGATAAGATATGGAGGAGAGGAGGGACAAAAGCATCTGCACCCTCCAAGAGCCGGAAGAAGAAGATGCCATTAAACACAAATCGATGAAACATTTCATTATTTATAATTAGCAATAACAGTTCATTCAATGATTATTTTTAATTATAAAAACTTCTTTTCTTCTTCCATCTGGGAATAAAGGAGTTTATTTCTCTGTGAGAGAACTTGGAGGAGAAAATTGTTATTGTTTCTTTCTTTATTATCTCTGCAGTCCAGCTGGTATGAAGAAGCATGCTCTGATTAAAGGGCCTATGTGTAAACTCCCAGACTCATGTCAGGGGAAAAATATACGTAGGATATTTGATAGCCAGGGTAAGTTGACCTGGCTGTGCATTTGACCTGTGGGATCTCAAAATCAGGCCATTTTGTGACATTACATCATAGCATAACATTCATTTCAAACTTCAATCATTGAGCACAGATTAATGAAACATTTCATTATATTATAATTATTATAAGTAGCAATAAACAAACGTTTTTTTAATGGTTATCTAGCTTATAAGTTGTAGAAGTTCATATTTAATTTAGGAAATCTGGGCTGCGAGTGTTCCTTAAATGGAGGCATGTAGAGTCCTGAAAGATTGGACCTTGAGGAGAGAACATTATTGTTGACACTTCGTTATCTGTGTTCAGAGCTGCAGAGACTCTGAGCTCCAGCTGATGGGATGAAGGCAGGCCAATTTAAAGGGGACACATGCAGTCTTGTGTCTCATTTTTGACCAGATGTTGAATGGTCAAACTGTACCAAAAAACTGACCATTGCTGGACATTACAACGTGATTGGCTGATTAGTAAGTTGTATTAACGAGCAGCTGGACAGGTGTACCCAGTAAAGTGGCCAGTGGCCACGACCCACAGACTCATAGAACTCGGTCTGCATGTGTCCTTCTATCCGTCTCCACAACTAACTGGACAGCACTGCAGGAACAATCATCAAGCATTCATCTCAGTGGAAGTCAATGAACGGCATTATCAAAGAAGCAGAAGAGAATAAAATTGTGCTGTAATGATGCCAATCCTTCCCATCGACTCTAAAAATAGAGCGCTGTGATTGGCCCAAGCTGCACTTAGCTGAGCCAATGGTAGACCTGCTGAGGCTAATGGAGCATGGCTAGAGCGCTGCTACTGTTTGTCTAGATTTCAGTTAAGATACTGAATGATCATAAAAACTCCAGAAACAAACTTCAGAACTTTTGTTTTGATCTATTTTCATTTCTTTGTGTCGTTTCAGATTCTGATCTGCTCCTTCACATTGTTTATCTGTTGTGATACAAAACAACTAAATGAAGTTTTAGCATGTTTACTTGTAGTGTTGTTGCTGACGTCTTACACAAGTCTGTGCTGAGATTTAAACCATAAGTGTGTTGTTTATATTTATAAATGGACATGCTTCATTTTAGACATCAGGAAGAACTGGTAAGGGAAGGAAACCATCAGTAACACTGAAATAAGAAAAAGCTCTGTTTGAGCTACGTTCACGGCCTGGTGTCTTCGGCTGATTTTATTGCTGTGTTCCTTTCAGTTAGTAAATCCAGCACTCTGCTGTTTCAATGCAATTCTGCAGAAGAAGCTAATCTTTATATGTGAAATGAAATCTGCAATTTGCATCAAAAAGATCGCAGAATTTGTCCTCTTTAGTGCTTTGATACATTTAAAAACTATTTTAAACCCAAAAATCCCGTCGGCTCATTCAAAAGGAAAAAAAAACTTATCTTGATTATTTTTTCCTTCGACATATTTAGAAAGAATTTGAGTTTCTGATTCTCTACAAAAACTCAGCAGATGTTTTTGTTCTAACTGCTTCTTTGCTGAATGAGGAATATTGCAGGAACAGAAGGATTGCTTCTTCCTCCTCCTCCTCACTAGCAGTAAGAGTCGAGCTGGAAAGAGTGTGGAAATAAAAGATGCATGCTCAGCTTTTTTTGGGAAGTAAAGGCTCTAATGAAGCAGGGTGTTGGCAGTAGTCACAGGTCCAGGTAACTTTGTTTCCTCTCCAAACTGCAACTCATAATCGTTTAGATGTCCTTACTTCAGCTGAATTCATTAGATTTAACTCTGTTTCGAGCTGAATTAGTTCAAACACAACCCACCGAGGGATTCCTGTTTGTTGCCTCTAACGAGAATTAAACATTCATGGCGCCTCAAACGCACATTAATCATCATCAATAAGTGTTAATTGGTGTGGTGGAGCATTCACCTTGTAATCACCCCAAAGGAACACGCCAATGGTGGAAAATTCATTTTCCAACTCCTGTAGTCATGTGGCATTACCCACAATGCCGTGTGTCAACAACGCCAAAGGCTTACAGGGGCAGTCTGTAGCTCTGCCCCAGTTCTGTGCCTCGTCCTCACCAAAGGCTCTCCTCATGTTGAGTCTCGCATGTTCAGAAGTGCCAAACGCTCAAGATGACTCGCTTCAACACCTATGGCGCGCCTCACACTTTTCACTTTCTTTGAAATCTGGAACGTAAAGCACGTCCCACTGTTGCTGTGACAACAGAAGCTATGCCAACAAAATCGACACGTAATCACGTCAAACACACACACACACACACACACACACACACACACACACACACACACACACACACACACACACACACACACACACACACACTGGCACGGGTGTAGAGGGAGGTCAAGCTTGGATGAATCTCAGCTAAAATCAAAGTGAAGCCAGTTTCGTGGCTCCTTTGAAATCAGTTCAGTCACAAACAGAGACTCGGAGCCTGGTGGTACCAAACGATGCCACAGCGAATGCACACTTTAATAAAAAGTGTGTGAGCAGCATGTGGTGGATGGACGGTGCCAGGCTGGATCAGCGCAGAACAGAGTGACACCGGTGGCGAGCTAATGACACGAGCCTCAAGCTGTTCTCACACCTGCCATATCTCTGCCTTGTTCGCTTGACATTAACGTCGAGGGAAGAGACCGTCTCCAACCACATGCGGAAGCACAAAGCTGCTCATGCAAATGCAGCTCACACAGAGATGCAGAAGCACATACTCATAAGTCCACAACCTCGCAATCGCTCTCACACAAAACAAACAAATAGGCCATTATCCTTGAGTGCCCAATTAGGCAGTAAATGAGAGAGCTACTCGTTAGTGGGACACAGAACCCGTGACGGGATGGCGCAAATCGGCAAAGGGAGGCAGCTTCCAGGTAGAATTAAACATGTTGCTTTGTTTTAATCACAAAGATTTCCTCGAAGCTCACATTTGTTGTTATCATCACTTTGTGGTGGAACAGCTGTTTTTGGTTCAGTCATCTCCATCTATTCTAATTCCAGAAACATTCACCGCCCTCTGTCCGTGTGTTTTTGTTGTTCCCTGCTCCATCACACCTGATTTAAATGATTAAATGACCCCCTCAGCTCGTCACCGAGCTCTACAGAATCCCGTTAATGACTTCTCAATTTGAATCGGAAGTTTGGATGCAGGGAAACATCTAAACAAGATCTGACCAATGTCAGCAAAATGGTTACGCAAGGTTGCCGTTTTCATTTCCTTTTTCAGATCTTAATGTAATTTTTTGACACGATTTGGTCAAAAACACAGAACAGCTCCGTTTATAATCCCGTCTTCTAATGGTAAATGGCCTGTGTTTGATATAGCGCCTCCTATAGCCCTGGAACCCCCCAAGGCGCTTTACAGCACAATCAGTCATTCACCCATTAACACACACATTCACACACTGGTGGTGATGAGCTACAATGTAGCCACAGCTGCCTTGGGGCACACTGACAGAGGCGAGGTTGTTCCAAGACTCTAGAAGGCACATATCAAATACAGGCCATTTACCATCCCGTCTTCTGATGATCAGGAAAACGGCCTCCTCTCTGCTTCCTGCTCTTTTCACGGACAAGTTGATGTTTTAGTTCTGGAAAATATTATTGGCACCAAAACCTGTTCTTTTGAATGCGTGGTGGTGCAGTTGGTAGTCACATTGCCTTGCAGCAAAAGGTTGCAGGTTTGAATCCTGCATGCGTCCCTTTGCATGTCATTCTTTGTGTTAACAATGATCACAAAATGAGTCATCTAAACTGGGAGACAGAATGTTTCACAGAAGCGAACACAACAGATTCAAACTCCAAACACGTTGAAAAAGTTGCAGATGTGCAGCAGAACAAGCGTCGTGTGGGTTATCCAGTGGCTGATCTAATAAAAACAAGAACTCATGGAAAAAGTTCCACGTCTCTGAACAGTTTGTCCGTGAACACAGTCTGTTCCTGCTTTCTGCGGTGTGCCAGCATGTTTCGGTGTCCTCAGGCAGAGTTCGGTGAAATGAAGTTGTTTGGCTGCACATTATAGGAGTCTGAGATTCCGGGTTTCGTCATACATCTGGCGGTCTTTTGCTGAAGAAGCAGTAAATCTGTTCCATGAGAGAATCTTTGTCATGGCGGCGATGCGGGCCAAGTTAAAGGTTTTCTGAGGACAACGTTCCATAACACCGTTCTTTTCCCTCCTTTTCAGATGCGTCTGCTACTTTCAGTCTGTTTTACTCTTTACGGCACTGGCAGGTTTTCAGCATCCTACTTTTTATGGAACATCCCAGGTCCCAGCTCTTTCTGTATTTTTTGTGTTTGGTCTTTTTATGCTGAACCTCCTAAAGCGAAGCGAGAAGCTGTGGCACACACACAGACTAACATTCCTCCCGAGACTTTTGCAGCAGAGTCTTGAGCCTGCAGTTCGGTGCCAAGTAGGCACTTATTCTGTTTTGCAGAATGCAACTGTGTTATATAACAGACAGTGAGTCATTCATTCACTCAGGCCAAGTGTATGAGTCTTTATGTTGCCTCAACACATTTTCTTGCTTACTTTCATTTCTCCTTCATAGAAACACAAGATTTAGATTTTCGGTGCAGGAACACTTAGAGGAGCCAAACCCACCGGTTTGTGAATCCAGACTCATTTCTTCTGTTGCAGAAGACAAAACCTGAATGAGAATGTGTGTGTGACTGGGCGAGTGACTGATCAGTTGTAAAGTGGATTGAGGGGTTGTACAAATACGGGCCATAAGAGGAAACTTTGGAGACAATTTTGTCCATTTTGAAGACAGTTTCCATTGAAAAGTTAAATGATTATTCATGGATGGCTTCCTGTTTTTGTTTGGAAAATAAAATCTGCATCCAAAGATATTAGTGAAGGTATGGCGTTTTACACAAACTGCTGTGAAGAAAATATACAACTGGAGCAGCTTTAAGGCGACAGCAGCTCTGGAGCTGGATCAATTCAAGATTTGCCTCTGGAGGACGGAAAGTGAGACTCAGTGGTGCTACCGAGTGGAACGTGGCACCTCGCAGAATAACATTGAAGAGAAGAACATTGTGGGAAACAGCTGAGTGTGCACAAAGAGGAGTAGATGAGATGGTGACTGGTTGAAGGTGAAGAAGGGATTGGTGGAGTTTGGTGTAGCCAGACTCCCAAATATGTTCACTCCCTGAATTGATCTAAAATGTACCAAAAAAAAAGAGTGTTGCTGTCCTTTTAAAACAGACTTACTCTAAATCTTTTAGTGTTTCCTATTCAAACAGACTTCAAAAAGCCCTTTTAGTTTGTGCATGAAACATAAGTGTGTTAGACAAGGTAGAAATGTTGCTATGTGTGCGTCTTATTCCAACAGGTCGATGGAAAAGACTCTGAGGTCCTTTGACTGGTGGAAGCTACCGAGACTGGGCCTCCATAAAGGCCACCCATCATGAATGAATCCAGCTCCACGTGTCTTCGGACCAAAGACCCCCACCGTGTGTAGAGCTCACAAAGAAAAGAAACGTTATCTTAAAGCTTTTCTCTTCCCTGTTGTCATCCATCAGCACAAACGTTTTCATTACGCTCACCACATCAATTATATTTTCCACATCTCCGTCTTTGTGTTGCTGTAAGTCAGCAGAGTTGGATAAACACGTCTTCTGTTCGGTGGAGCGAAGCGTAAACTTGGACCGAAAGTTAAGCAGCAACTGGAACTGGCAGCTCTGATGGAGACAAAGGCTTTTTCAGGAGAACTTCAATTCTTCTGTTACAGCAAGTTCTTTCTATTATGTCTCGTCTTATTGTCCATCTAAACTGACATCACTTCCTCTCTGAGTTCATGACATCATCAGAAGTCCGGACAAACCCAGTTAAAGGTATTTTTATGGCAGCTAGTGTTTTTGAACTAAACGAACCTCAGGACCAGTTCGTCTCAGTTCCACCAGCTTATTTAAATCCGCTCCAGAGCAGGAACTGGTCCAGATGTGGTGTTTATTTGGACATTCCTGGAACTCCTCCCATGTCCCAGCTCACCCATCAGGTAAATAAGGATGTATTGTGTTCTCCTGAACAGCACCGTTTTGTTTTTGTGATTAAAATCTTTAGTTTGATGGGAACGCACAAATCGTTCTTCATTAATGTCACATTAGGTCTTTTGTTGCTATTTCATTTTAGAAAATCTTTAACAAAAGCTGCATTTATTATTCTAACACCATAATGGTGCCGAAAACGAACAAACAAGTCATGTCTCATCAGGATTCATAAACTTATCAGGATTAAACAGCTAAATTAATCAAAATCACACAAATAAAGTGAAATAGGCCAAAAGCTGCCAAAGTTGCTGTAGAAAATGAATCGTTTAGTGAAAACGATGTGGATTTTTCATTTTCCGTCTTGATTTTAACACACAATAACACACACCTACAGATAGCCTCCTTCCTCCGCCGCCAAACCAGACACACACAAAATGAAACGCCTCTGTCCTCTCACTCTCAAAAACAACCAGGACCTAAATGTCATCACCAAGGCGAGCCGGGCCGGGCCTTTATCGGATTGATGTGTGAAGATGTTCCCACTGTGATACACCTTCTGCTGGAGAGGGGCCAGGGGGTTCACATGGACAGGCGCTCACTGTGAGGTCCATCTGTGTGGGGGATGTTGCAGCGCCTGGTCCCTCCGCCTGTGGAGGAGATAGATCTGTTACAGGTGCTGCTGCCAGCATGGACCAATTAGGAATCACATGGAACAGAAACTCACAATGAAACCACAACAAGATGTGAGGAAAAAGTACACCTGCATCCACACACACCGAGCATCCTGACAAGTGTTTAACTGTGTCTAACGAGTGACGACTGAATAAATAATTTTCTATAATAATTATAACAAAAAAATCAATGTTCACTGTAAAATTAATATGCAATCAAATATCATATTTTCACTGCAGAGACAGGAACAGGCAGGGCAAAAATTATTTCACCATGAACTAAA
This sequence comes from Nothobranchius furzeri, assembly GCF_043380555.1. Taxonomy (NCBI): domain Eukaryota; kingdom Metazoa; phylum Chordata; class Actinopteri; order Cyprinodontiformes; family Nothobranchiidae; genus Nothobranchius; species Nothobranchius furzeri. The sequence continues at coordinate 37,696,707 of NC_091751.1, forward strand.
TCATCCCATTACAGCAATGTAATTAATTAGACATGAAGACTGAGGACGGTGTGTAATAACTGTCCTCCCTTTATATGGAATAGGATTTTTTTTTATTAAGCACAAAACTAAAGAATCACATGCAGAGAACCAGAGGGAAGACATGACTGCATCTCTTAATGTGATCATGATTTTGCTCCAAGATTTACTCACATTACACTTTCTAATAAATATTAGCAGAATATTTCATGTTCATCCAAAATTACTGCAAACTCTTACTACAGTAAGTTCCTAATGTTGTGATTCTTGCACATGTGGCAATAAAACCCTTCTGATTCTGACTTCTTTTCCAGGACAGGAACACATACAGGTTTGTGTGTTTTCTTAAAAAGATTTTTTTTTCATTTTGAACCAGGGAGTCCCTTTAGATCAGGCCTGGGTAGGGGTAGCGACTTTTAAAAGGTGACAATCTAAAAGTGTCAAATTTACATCAAAATTCACAAAAACAACCCCCCCCCCCAAAAAAAATCCTGCTTAAACATTTCTAAGTCACAGAACAGCTTCAAGCGCTCTCAAATAAAATGTTGAGTTTCATCAAGGTCTTAGATTAGTCCATGACCAGGATGCAAAAGGAAAGATGGCTGCTATGAAATAATTCCATTTTAATGTTCTTACTGGGAAATGGGACAATCACGGCTGGGAGTCCTTTTAGCTTTAGATGCAGTAAATACCCATTGTAGCATTTAGTTATTATATAAAATAATTGTTTGTTTAATTGTCAATCTGGACTAAACTGCAGCTAGTCAGCTTTCATAAAATCTCCTTGAACAAGATCTTCCTGAATTTGACCAAAATCAAAATGTCCTCAAACACAGGTGTGCACAATTTTTTACTTCAATGAGATGAAAGTTCATTTTTATGAAAACCTACATGGTGGTGAGAGAATAAAGACATTAGAAACAGTCATGTGTGGTTTCATTTTCATAAAATGAAAGATTCTCTTAAAAAATAACTGTTTAGGTTATTTAACATCCTTGTATTATTTGTTTATTTATTTTGCAGCCAGTGTCAAACAGGTCTCAGCTAGCTCCTGCTGCTAGTTTGCTTATTGCAATTCCAAAATATCAATGTCACGTTGTGGGGATGTTTAGGACCCAAAGTGCAGATTACCCAGACGACAAGAGGCAGGAGTTGGTATAAAGTAAAAATCCTTTATTTAGGAGGAGAACCAAAAATCCAAGGGGGCGAAGGCATAAACCAAATAACTAAACTAAGACAAAAATCCAAAAGCTCACCTTCTGAGCAGAGAACTAAAGACTGAGACTATAGACTAGAGACTGGAGACAAAACAACGCTGACCAAGAAATACAATGGACCGACAACAACACAGAGACAAGACAGGGCTTAAATAGACTGGGAGGAACAATTAGGGAAACAGGAAGCAGGTGTGTAGAGTGAGGGCTGGAGGGAAGACAGGTGAGAACAATTATCTAACTGGGGAAGCAGAACCAAAGGAGGGCAGATAAACACAAAACTGAACTAAAAGACTGAGGGAAAGACTCACACACACACAATCACACCCAAATACACTCACACACACTGAATTGGGGAATGGACATGCACACACCCAAGCAGACACAGAGCTGGGGACAAAGAGGCTGGCGCTACAACTGGAGGGGATGGGGATGATCGAATGCCTACAAACAGAAAACACATAAATGAGACGCAGACAAAGGACACATAAGGGCGCTGTGAGACTCGAAGGGGAATCTAGAGAGGGATGGAGGACACCAGGAGGCACATGAAGGAGAGGGCAGACACAGACCATGACAGTACCCCCCCACCCCCACCCCCCACACCCCCACCCCCAGGGGCGGATACCAGACGCCCAAACAAGAACAACCAACAACAAGCACAAGACAAGACACAGGACACGAAAAAGCCAGAGGGAGGGAGAGGAGGGAACCGAAAAAAACACAACCAACAAAAGAGCGGGCGAGGGGGGAACAGGAGACCCCGGGAGGCCGGTGACAGGGAACCAGGAGGTGGGACCAGGAAAGCCTTGGGGGCCGGCGACGGGGAACCAGGAGGTGGGACCAGGAAAGCCCTGGGAATAGGGGGTGTTGGAGGGGGAGGACGAGGAAGGGTCTCTGGAGACAGGGACTGAGACTGCAACACGTGAGGGGACTGGAACACTTGCGACTGGGAGACCGAAACACTTGTGGGGAGACTAGAGTCTTGGGAGACTGGAAGGCTTGTGACTGGAACACTTGAGACTTGGGAGACTGGAAGGCTTGTGACTGGAACACTTGAGACTTGGGAGACTGGAAGGCTTGTGACTGGAACACTTGAGACTTGGGAGACTGGAACACTTGTGACTGGAACACTTGAGACTTGGGAGACTGGAACACTTGTGACTGGAACACTTGAGACTTGGGAGACCGGAACACTTGTGGGGAGACTGGAACACTTGTGGGGAGACTTGAGACTTGGGAGACTGGAACACTTGAGACGTGGGAGACTGGAACACTTGTGGGGAGACTGGAACACTTGTGGGGAGACTGGAACACTTGTGGGGAGACTTGAGACTTGGGAGACTGGAACACTTGAGACTTGGGAGACTGGAACACTTGAGACTTGGGAGATTGGAACACTTGAGACTTGGGATATTGGAACACTTGAGACTTGGGAGATTGGAACACTTGAGACTTGGGAGATTGGAACACTTGCAACTGGGAGACTTGAGACAGGAAACGGGGAGGCATCCACTTCAGAGCTGGAAACGTCTGCTTCAGAGCTGGAAACGTCTGCTTCAGAGCTGGAGACGGGAACGTCTGCTTCAGAGCTGGAGATGGGAACGTCTACTTCAGAGCCAGGAGGCGTCAATCCTTGGACCGGAGCCTCGCGGACGGGCTGGACCGGAGCCTTGTGGACGGGCTGGACCGGAGCCTGTGCGTCCTCCACAGCCGAGGCGGGATGCGATGCGCCCTCCCGGACCACCACCGAGGCAGAATGTGAAGCGTCCTCCACACACACACAATCACACCCAAATACACTCACACACACTGAATTGGGGAATGGACACGCACACACACACACACACACACACACACACACACACACACACACACACACACACACACACACACACACACACACACACACACACACACACACACACACACACAAACACACACACAATCACACACACACACACACTGAGTTGGGGAACGGACACGCACACACCCAAACAGACACAGAGCTGGGGACAAAGAGGCTGGAGCTACAACTGGAGGGGATGGGGATGATCGAATGCCTACAAACAGAAAACACATAAATGAGACGCAGACAAAGGACACATGAGGGCGCTGTGAGACACAAAATGGAATCTAGAGAGGGATGGAGGACACCAGGTGGTACATGAAGGAGGGGGCAGACGCAGACCATGACACTCAAACTCAGCGTTACAAACAATTTTGTACCTGATTAAAATGCCATCAATTATGTTTTCAAAAAGGCTGTTTTAATTAGGGATGCACCGATAGCGATACTGGTATCGGTATCGGTGCCGATACTGATACCAGTATCGGCATCGGTAAAAGTTAACAGATACCGGTAACTGATATCAATGCAGTTGCTTGAAAGTTTCTTCACAGTAACTTGGCATTTCTGTTCACCTAGTATTTTAGTTTTGTGATCATTTCTATTAATATATTTTACTTTTTATCTACCTTACAGTCTTTTCCTGTTGAAAGTAGAGAAAAAAATTAAATTAAATTAAATTAAATTCAAGTTTATTTATATAGCGCCAAATCACGACAAGAGTCGTCAAGGCACCTAACACACACACATTGTGGCTGCCGTCAGCCACAGTCATGCAGTTTTGAGATAATTTATGGTTCAAGTTACGATAAATAAGCTAAGAATATTTTATTTTTGATAATGTATACGTTAAGCGCGCATTTAAATGGTTTACAGAATATTTCCAGGGTGGAACCAATGTTTAGTTTGTTGTTTCGGGGTTGACAATATTTTCAGTTGCACGCCACACTTGATAGGCGGCAGCATGCTAACCGCTATCATTCGTTGGTAGAGCTATGCAGACGCATGCAACGACGTTTTCCAGCTGCGGAAAGGAGTGACACTGCAAGATGTGTTTTTTATTAACCCCTGCAAGTTAATGCGGCCAATGAGGTATGCAATGTGTGTGTTTATGTCGTGATGGGAAAATAAGATGTTTGTTTGTGACAGAACTGTCGAGTCTATGGTGGTCACGGGTAATTTGTAAATGCAAATTGTGAGTGTTTTATCTTGTGTATTAGTGTTTCATTGTTTATTCTCTATGAGAACGATTTATTGTGGAATTGATTATTCTATGTCATTTGTACAGTTCTCACGGCACCGTTGGTGGCACCTGTGTGCAATAAATGCCAGTCAAAATTCAAGAACGCCTTGTGTCCGTTTTCAACTTGGAGGGAGTTACAGTGAGAACTCAATCTGCTCGACATAAGGCGAGGAGACAAGGACCTGTGCCTTTCAACCACTGAGCAAGAGGAAATTCATCGCACTCTAGCATCATACAGATAAGACTGTGCATACACCAGTAACCTAAGCAGCAAGAAGTTGCAGTTTCTGTGGATGATCCTTTAAGTGATACGTTTAAATCAAGTTAAATGTGAAGAAGTGGATCAATTCTGGCAACTGCTTTAAAGGAACACTATAAGAACTGAAACCTTTAAGTAATCTGGTGCTCTGCATATGTTCTTTCTAAGTTTATGGTTTTGTCCAATTAAGATTTAGAGGACGTGAAGTCATTTACCTTCTGGTATTTGGATGCTAGAAGTGTTGTAGAACTAAGTGCTGCGTCGTATGCGTTGTTGACTCAAGATGGTATTCATTTAGATATTCCATTAAGGTTTAAGGTGTTGTACATTTTGAAGGTATTATATGAAGCTCATCTAAAGGCAAGGTTAAGCTTGTAGCTATTATTGTTTCAGGCAATTGAGCTGGTATATTGTTCAACGCATGTCTGTCAAGGTACAGCTGTAATTTATTTGTAATTTAAGTAATAAGTAAACATTGCAAATGGATCAAATGACTGAATATGAAACTAAGCATGGCGACTTACTTGAGGGTAGTAGTGCCACAAATGTACAGCAGTCACGTGAAGAGGAGCTACGAAGAGGTCAGAGACATCGAAAGCTTACTGAGAAGGCTCAGCAACTGTATGACGATAAGTTAAGAAAACTTCAGCATCGTTTCACTACAACTTATGATAAGTGGAAAGCAACCGCCAAGCAAGTTAAGAAAATGATAATGGGAGCCCCCTCTGTTGAGGTTGTTAAGGATTTGATATATAAGTTAAGCTGTGCATCAGCAAATGTGAAACATGCATATGAAGATTTGCGCAAATATGCTTCCCCAGACAGTGAGATCCGTCGTAGAGTAGATACCTGTGACGCATTGTCTAAAATAATCTTGGACAATGCAACCACTTACCTTCAGAAGAAAGATAACGAAGATGTTCAGACAGAGGATTTAGTCTGGCCTGAGTCTAGTTCAGTGCTTTCATCTTCAGCTTCTCAAGGCACAAGTAAAGGCCCTCAAAGGAGTTTAAGCTCTGCAAGCAGTTCCAGCATAAGGTCACAAAGGTCAAGCTTTTTCTCTATTAAGAGACAAGAGGCCGTAGCAGAGCTGGCTGCCACACAAGCTGTACTAAAGGTCCTGCAGGACATAGAATGTGAAGAGCAAGAACTAGAAGACCTTGAAGAAGAAGATAGAAAGAGGATTGCATTACAAGAGGAAGAAAATGTGGCAAGAAAGAAAGCACTGGAAGAGAAGCGCAGACAAATAGAGCGCTTACAGACTGTTAAGAAGATAAGTGCAGCAAAGGCACGGCTCCAAGTTTATGAACAAGATGCAAGCTCAGATGAGGAAATAACAGAGCTACTTCATAACCACGTGGCTCAGCAACATAGAGCTCCAGGAGCTACAAGGAGTCCACGTGAGCGTACTGTGATACACCAAGCAGATAGTGTCACAGTCCTTGCTGAAGCAATAGCAGAGTCTATTAATGTAAGCCGTCTCCCAACACCTGAACCGTCTGTCTTTATGGGAGACCCACTAAGATACAACGATTGGAAGATGTCATTTCAAACCCTAATAGGCAGAAAAAACATTCCAGTAAATGAAAAGGTTTATTACCTTCGTAAATATGTTGGTGGACCTGCTAAAAGGGCCATCGAAAGTTATTTCCTACTAGGAACAGATGAAGCTTATAACTCAGCATGGGATATCCTGGAAGAAAGATTTGGAAGCTCATTTGTGATAGCTAAAGCTTTCAAGGATAAGCTTGCAGCATGGCCCAAAATTGGACCCAAAGACAGTGTTGAGCTGAGGGATTTTTCAGACTTTCTTAGAGGCTGCCAAGCTGCAATGTCTCAGATTAATAGTCTGGAAGTATTGAATGATTGTGATGAAAATCAAAAACTTCTAACAAAACTGCCAGATTGGCTAGTAGCCAGTTGGAATAGGAAGGTGAGTGAGATAGAAGAAACGTGTAATGTGTTTCCTACTTTCAGTCAGTTTGTGGAATTCATCACAAAGGAAGCAAAAATAGCTTGCAATCCAGTAACTTCTCTTTATGCTCTGAAGTCCAATGATGTTGGAAAAATAAAGACGACAAAGGCACGAAACATTGGTGCAAAGGTGCTTGTGAGCAATTCGGAAGAGAATGTAGAACGCATGAGATGCGCCTTTTGTGACAAAAGCAATCATGGTATTCAGACATGCTGGAGATTCAAGGAAAACCCAGTTGCAGAACGTGTTAAATTTGTTCAGACAAAGAAGTTGTGCTTTGGATGTTTACAACCAGGACATCATTCAAAGACTTGCAAAAAGAGGAGCGTTTGTGAAACATGTAAGGAAAAACACCCAACATGTTTACATGAAAATCGCGAAAGAGCAACCAGAAGGGAGAAAGGCAGCAATGAGCATGTGGATAGTGTAAAAAACTCAAATTACGCTATGTCAATGGAAAGAATAGAGAGTAAACACACCCCTGAACCATCAAATGAAGCTACATCAAACAGAGTAGTGCAAGGCATGGACAGTATGTACACTTCCACAGTTGTCCCAGTTTGGTTGTCTGCCTCAAGTAACCCAGAGAATGAAATTCTTGTATATGCACTACTTGACAACCAAAGCGACACCACATTCATTATGCAAGATAAGATAGAAGCTTTGGATATGAAAGGGGAAGCTGTGCAGTTAAAACTCTCCACACTTTCATCCAGAAATACAATCATTCCAAGTAAAAGGTTAGTTGGACTGCAGGTGAGAGGTTTCTATTCATCAAAGAGAATTTCTCTCCCTGTAACCTATTCAAGAGAGTTCATCCCTGCCAATCTAAGTCACATTCCTACACCAAAAACGGCAAGAGCTTGGCCACACCTAGAGCATCTTGCAGAGGAGATTGCTCCATTTATTGAGTGTGATGTAGGGCTTCTCATAGGATACAACTGTCCACAGGCTTTGCTACCCCGTGAGGTTGTCCCAGGCAAAGATAATGAGCCATTTGCTCAAAGGACAGATCTTGGTTGGAGCATAGTCGGTTGTGTTAGCCCCTGTGTCGACTATGGTGATGCTATAGGAAGCAGTCATAAGATTGTCGTGAAGTCAGTGAAACCTCATCTACAGACGTCTAAGAAGCTCACAAATGAAGTGAAATACATATGTCGAACCCAAGTTAAGGAGTTCATTTCACCACCGGATGTGCTGAGGATGCTTGAGTCTGACTTCAGTGAGAAAAGAGTAGAGGATGCTAATTTATCTCAAGAAGATTTGCGTTTCCTAACCATAATGGAAAAGGGAATCAAAGTCAAAGCAGATGGTCACTGTGAAATGCCACTTCCCTTCAAGAAAGATCGACCAAGCCTCCCAGACAATAAGGCATGTGCAGTTCACAGGCTTCGATGCTTGAAAGAAAGATTTGAAAGAGACAAACAATATCAAAGGGACTACACGACCTTTATGAGTGAAATCATAACAAATGGGGATGCAGAAAGGGTCCCTATAGGAGAACTTAACAACAGTCCTGTGTGGTACATTCCTCATCACGGGGTGTATCACCCACACAAGCCAGAGAAAATACGGGTTGTGTTCGACTGCTCAGCAAGATTCAAAGGCGTGTCATTAAATGATCACCTTCTCACTGGACCAGAATTGACGAACAGCCTGATAGGGGTTCTCTGCCGCTTTCGCAAGGGACAAGTTGCTATAATGTGTGATATAGAGCGTATGTTCCATCAGTTTCACGTCAAAGCAGAGGACCAGGATTACTTGAGATTTCTCTGGTGGGACGGTGGAAACTTCCAGGCTCCACCATCAGTCTATCGCATGCGAGTGCACCTATTTGGAGCCGCCTCTTCCCCTGGTTGTGCAAACTTTGGCTTGAAACATGTTGCCGCCCAAGGACATGGTCACTATAGTGAAACAACCATTCAGTTCATTGAACGAAACTTTTACGTGGACGATGGGCTCACAAGTGTCTCAACCAAGGATGAGGCCATCAAGTTAGTAAAGGAAGCAAGGCAACTTTGCAGTGTTGGCAAACTGCGAATTCACAAGTTCATTTCTAACAATCATGAGGTGCTTGCATCCATTCCAGAGAGCGAACGAGCAGATTCAGTACGGAATCGAGACTTGGTTCTTGGTGAGTCTCGAATTGAGAGAGCTCTGGGCATCAAATGGTGTATTGTTTCAGACCAGTTCCATTTCAGAGTGATTGTGGAAGAACGCCCACTTTCTAGAAGAGGAGTCTTATCGACTGTAGCATCCATCTATGACCCTCTTGGCCTTGTGGCACCATTTGTTCTGGTTGGAAAGCAAATACTCCAACAGATGTGTAAAGACAAGGTTGGATGGGATGAGCCACTGTCAGAAGAGCTTAAACCACGGTGGGAGTCTTGGCTGGCAGATTTAAGGAACCTGGCTGACATCAAAATTCAGCGTTGTTATCTTCCAGAAGGTTTTGAGAAAGTTGAAAGATATGAGCTGCATCATTTCTCAGATGCGAGTGTTAAGGGGTACGGTGAATGTTCTTACTTGAGAGCAATCAGTGTCTCAAACCAAGTCCACTGCTCTCTAGTAATTGGCAAGGCCAGGGTGACTCCTACAAAGGTCACCACTGTACCCAGGCTTGAGCTGTCAGCAGCAGTCATTGCCGTGCGAATGAGTGAGCTGCTTAAAAGGGAGTTGGAAGTTCAAACCAAGGAATTCTTCTGGACAGATTCGAAGGTTGTTCTTGGATACATAAACAACGATGCTAGAAGGTTTCACATATTTGTGGCAAATCGTATTCAGCGTATCCAAGAAGTCTCCAATTCGGACCAATGGAGATATGTGACTTCTGAGAACAATCCAGCTGACCATGCATCACGGGGTCTGACATCAAAGGGACTAGTTACTTCCAACTGGTTCACCGGTCCAGATTTTCTCTGGCAAGATAAACTTCCTACTGATGACACTAAGGTGGGAGAGTTGGGAGTTGAAGATCCAGAACTTCGTAAGACTTTTGTCCATAAGATACTGACCACAGAAGATTCGTTGCTCAATCATTTCTCAAGGTTCTCAAACTGGATAAGGCTAGTTAAGGCCATTGCACGACTCATACGATGTGTCAAAGAACTCAAGGGTCTGATAGACAGAACAAACGAAGCCACCAGTCTTGAGGAGAGAAAAGAGGCAGAGTTTTTCATCATAGCCACTGTCCAAAACGAACTGTTTTCTGAAGAAATCAAAGACTTGAAATCGAAGAAGACAATAAAAGGAGATCGTGCAAATAGATTGCACAAACTGAATCCCTTCTTGGATGAAAAGGGTGTGTTAAGAGTGGGAGGTCGGCTGAAGTATGCAGATTTACACCCACACATCAAACATCCAGCGATCCTGCCGAGCAAAACCCACATATCAAGGTTACTGATTGAACACTTCCATCAAAGGGTTCATCACCAGGGACGTGGGATAACTATGAATGAGCTACGATCGAATGGCATTTGGCTATTGGGATGTAGTCACGCAGTGTCTTCCTACATCTACAAGTGTGTCAAATGCAGAAAATTCAGAAGGAATGCTGAAGTGCAAAGAATGGCAGATTTACCGCATGAAAGAGTTGAACCATCGCCCCCCTTTGCCTATTGTGGAATGGACTGCTTTGGCCCGTTCTACGTTAAGGAAGGAAGAAAGGAACTTAAACGCTATGGTCTGCTATTCACATGTCTGTGCTCGCGTGCTGTGCATATAGAGCTTCTCGACGACTTGACCAGTGATGCCTTCATTAATGCTCTTCGAACCTTTATAGCCATACGTGGAAATGTTCGACAACTTCGGTCAGATCAGGGCACCAACTTTGTTGGAGCAAGACGAGAGTTTTTGGAGTCTGTAAAGAAAATGGACCAAGAAAGCCTAAGACAAATAGGTTGTGAATTTGTCATGAACCCAGCATCTGCCAGCCATATGGGTGGGGTCTGGGAAAGACAGATCAGGACGATTAGAAGTGTTTTGACATCTATTCTTGATCATTCATCTCAAAGACTTGACACTTCATCCTTGCGTACCTACCTTTATGAAGTCATGGCAATCATAAATAGTAGGCCCTTAACAACTCACCTGTTGAATGATCCCACTGGTCCACAGCCCCTTACGCCAAATCACATCCTGACCATGAAGTCTTCAGTGGTTTTACCACCACCTGGTGAGTTTGTGAAGGAAGACCTTTATCTTCGAAAGAGATGGCGCAGGGTGCAATACTTGGCCAATGAATTTTGGACCAGATGGAAAAAGGAATACTTGCTGAATCTTCAGCAGCGAGGAAAATGGTGCAAACCACAAAGAAATGCCAAAACCAATGACATTGTGATGCTGATGGATAATAGTCTACCCAGAAATGAGTGGAAGTTGGCAAAGGTAACCAAGGTGTACCCTAGTGAGGACGGAATCATTAGGAAACTCGAGCTGCTAATCAGTGATCCGGCATTGGATGACCAAGGAAAAAGAGTTAACAAGCCAGTGTATCTTGAGAGACCCATCCACAAAACAGTTACCTTACTCGAAGCTGAATAAATTCAGAGCTCCTGTCTTTGTACCTTATGTTGGCCCAAGAGTCTATCTACGCTTATTTTCCTTTGTTTGCCTTTTCCTTATTTCCCTTTGTAATGAGGTCCAGTTGGAAATCACCAGTGATTTGGTGGGAGTGTGGCTGCCGTCAGCCACAGTCATGCAGTTTTGAGATAATTTATGGTTCAAGTTACGATAAATAAGCTAAGAATATTTTATTTTTGATAATGTATACGTTAAGCGCGCATTTAAATGGTTTACAGAATATTTCCAGGGTGGAACCAATGTTTAGTTTGTTGTTTCGGGGTTGACAATATTTTCAGTTGCACGCCACACTTGATAGGCGGCAGCATGCTAACCGCTATCATTCGTTGGTAGAGCTATGCAGACGCATGCAACGACGTTTTCCAGCTGCGGAAAGGAGTGACACTGCAAGATGTGTTTTTTATTAACCCCTGCAAGTTAATGCGGCCAATGAGGTATGCAATGTGTGTGTTTATGTCGTGATGGGAAAATAAGATGTTTGTTTGTGACAGAACTGTCGAGTCTATGGTGGTCACGGGTAATTTGTAAATGCAAATTGTGAGTGTTTTATCTTGTGTATTAGTGTTTCATTGTTTATTCTCTATGAGAACGATTTATTGTGGAATTGATTATTCTATGTCATTTGTACAGTTCTCACGGCACCGTTGGTGGCACCTGTGTGCAATAAATGCCAGTCAAAATTCAAGAACGCCTTGTGTCCGTTTTCAACTTGGAGGGAGTTACACACACATATATATATATATATATATATATATATATATATTTTTTTTTACCATGTCCTGTCTGGCTGTGAAGCAAACAGAATTAACGTCTGAATGCTGGTGACAAGCCTTACAAATGGAACAAGTGGAGCATCAAAGCATCTGCTTTTAATGTCACGCCTGATACTTAAAACTTTATTGTTATTGTTTTTTGAAAGCTTTTTAATTCCGACCAGACACGGAGACAGAGGTGAAAGAGAACGGAGGAAACAAAAGGGGGGTGGGGGGGGGGGTGGGGGGGGGGATCCACAAAAACAAACAATCAATGATGAACAAGAGTCTGCTTCTAGACCTGCAGAAAAGGGACACACAACAATACAACAGGAGCAAGCTATCACTGCGTCAACCTGATGAGGAAATATAAAACCAACATTGTTTTACTGAACAATCACAATAATAAATCACAGTGCATTTATTGCCAACCACAGCCGACATGTGTTGAACGTGCCAAAGTCCATACTTATGAGAGCACCATGTGAGCACCTGTGTGCGTACCTGCGCTTGTGTATGTAAGGTTTCTCTATAGGAGCCTCCAATGGAGAGTGTGAGGGGCCACAGATCTGCCCCCCAAAGATGCATAGGAGATGGAAGGAGCTCCAAGGCTTAGAGATTCAGGAGCTGCCCCAGAGCGCAGGGACCCCAGGGAGACTGCGACCAGGAAAGCCCCTGCCCCCCTCGAGAGGCGCAGAGGATTGCACCGGGGGGCCACAACCAGCAGCCGGCAGAGTTCCGGGGGATAACAGCGGAAAGCCCACAGGCCCGCCCACAGGCCCGCCCGCAGACTCCCATCCCCAAGCCGGCCGAGCGCAGAACCCAGCAACCCGGGACCCAGGTCGTGCACACACACCCAGGGACCCAGGGCGTGTGTGCACACACGCTCGTTGAGGTCAGCTGACCTCCTGCTACTTTTCACTCTCGCATGTCCTACAAATCACGGGGGGAACAAGTGTTTGTCCATGCTGCCCCATGTTCTGGAATTCACTTCCCTTTACAGTTAGGCAGTCATCCTCTCTGGTTCCCCCATTGGCAGTTTAAGTCTCCTCCCTTTGCGGTCGGCTCAAGGGTCCCAGAAGAATGATAAAATAAATGCAAAGGAATGGGGCTAAAATAGTTACTTTATAATCCACATTGTCTTATGCCCCGAATCACACATATGTTGTACTTCAATTCTGAGGAATAGAATAAATTCTATTCAATTAAAAAAAAAAAAAAATTATATAGCGCCAAATCACAGCAAGAGACGTCTCAAGGACCTTCACATAATAAACATTCCAATGCAGGTCAGTTCATTAAGCCAATCAGAAAAAATGTTTCCTATATAAGGAACCCAGCAAATTGCATCGAGTCAGACTAGTGTCAGAGTCTTTACATCAATCCTCATACTAAGCAAGCATTTAGCGAAAGTGGAGAGGAAAACTCCCTTTTAACAGGAAGAAACCTCCAGAGGATCCTGGCTCAGTATAAGCAGCCATCCACCACGACTCGCTGGGTATCAAGAAGACGGAGCACACACACACACACACACACACACACACACACACACACACACACACACACACACACACACACACACACACACACACACACACACACACACACACACCATATATACCAAGTAATGTGTCTATGGTTACATTGTGATTTCTTAGTAAATCGTCTATTTGGTAAATCGTCTATTTGGTGAGAGATAAACTTTATTGTATTCATCCTAGTGAATCTATAATTAAACAGTTAAACTAGTAGTAGCACATTCAACGTCAAGGGAAGTAAAATGTTATTATCAGGAGAGGGAGAATGTTTAAGTGGTTAGCAACAGTGTTCATGCCGATTTCCCCCTCCATGAGGCCACCACAGCTCAGCAGGACATCATTATAGCTTCTTCTGAGGAGAAAAACAGAGAAAAAATAAAGTTAACAGCTGAAATTGCAGAAAATAATACAGTTAAACAGCAGATTGTAGAAGAAAGTAGTAGAGTGTGGAAAGTGGTCAGTGTATCCTCCAGCAGTCTAAGCATATAGCAGCATAACTACAGAGATAACTCTGGATAAACTTTTAGATGGAGGCAAAAATGAAACCTGAATTCCAATTCAAAGCCTTTCTTTGTGTGGTAGAAGTATCGGTATCAGTAATTGGTATCGGCGAGTACTCAGATCCAAGTATCAGTATCTTATTGGTTTGGAAAAAAGTGGTGTCGTTGCATCCCGAGTTTTAATACATAACAAAATACACATTTAAGGTCTCAAGTGAGTTCAAACCCATATTTATAAATTATGTTAAAGCTTTAAATATGTATGCTTTATTAAGTTTATTCAGATGAGGACAAGCTCTAAAAATAAATCTGCATACAAAGTTATGTTTGTGACTTATTTCATTTCCTTTTAAATTAAAGCAGATAATTAGCTTCATATTCTTTAGATTAGATGGAAATCCCGATTTATTCTCATTTATTTGACCATTTCTTTTTTTATCTAATAAAATATCAACACCCCGTCACTCTCGAGTCACAGACAGTCAAAAAAAGACCAAAAATGGTAGAAAATGAAAAATATTTCACAAAACAACAAATCCCATTTTATCAGAAACTAATATTCAGAATTTAAAAGGTTTTCCTGAAACCAGAAATTCATTTTTGTGATGAAAACATTCGGCGGTACGTCAACACTGGCCTTAAATAAAACCGGAATTTTCCATGAACGCTCTCTTCATCTCCTTCCTTGTATTCCTTTTCCTCTTCCCCACCCGCCTTCCTCACTGATTTCGCCCATCGTTTTAAGATTCTGAGAATTGCTGTGAAGCTCGCAGAAATCTTATCGCAAACAAAGAATCCAGCAGAAGTTTGGGCCTCGGTTCTGAGAATCCCGTCTGTCATCGTTGTCAAGAGTTTGTCCCAACTTGTTCATGAACGCCATGACTGAAACCTCCAGCTCTACATTAATACACCAAAGTCCTTATTTTAGGAATTCACCAATTGCATGGTGCAAGAACAATGTTGAATTTACAGCTCAAACCACAGATTTTATGAATTGTTGGGTGGGGTTGCCCCGTAGAAACGTAAATAGTTCTCATGAGTCGTCCATCAGTCGGCCCTGAGCTCAGGTATGACATGCTTTTCCAAACTTGTGATTTGGAGCTTTAAAATGTGACAAGCTTGTGTGTTTTGCAATCAGGGTGAACAAACACGGCGTTTCAGCTCGGAGACAAACCGTGAAGATTCTCATACCGATGACTCAATCTTCAGCGTTGCTCAACCGCGGTTGCTTAATCTCGTGCCAAAAGTTGTGAAAAGAAAAATGTCCTGTAGCTTCAAAACGAACAGCTCTGGTTGAATGGCACAGACTTTATTATGGATTCTACTGCAGTTTAATTTGAGCTGATGTTCTGGTTTTAATTAATTGGGTCACAACCATTTACGAGCGTTAGTAAAGAGCCGCTGAGCTGAAAGTTTCACAAACACGAGCAAAGATTTTTCTTTTCAAAGCAAAAGTCTGGTTGTCTTCTTCAGCTGCCTGCAGAGGCATCCTTCTGCCCGAGGCTGCATGACAGCTTATCATTATGACTGTCAATTTCTGGTGCACCAACCTGATCCACATCAGTCACTCACAGGGAGAAGCTGCACACTTCAAATCAACACGTTCAGCTTTAATCAGGTTTTTCTAATGAAATGACAAGTGTGTAACATCCAAAAGAAAGAAACGACCAACTGGATGACGTTGAAGTAAATGTTGGAGCTGCTTCACAGACGATGAAGAAAAGGGTTTGATGGCACCCAGTGTGATTTTAATGGGATATCTGTCTCATTCATGGCCTTCACATTAAACTCATTTGCATTAATAGAACAAAAGCAGCTCACACAGAAACTAATTCAGTCTGAAAGCAACAGTTCACCTGTCAACAGATTCAGTCCTGAAGAAATGCTAAATATTCCAATTATATAACAATTATATCCGGACATATTTCTGCACTTGGTTTTTTAATGGGCTCGATACACGGGAGGTGACAAACGACCGCGATCAGCAAAATTCGTCGCTGTCGCTTTTATTACCTGACACACGGGAGGCGACCTGCGGCAGCGGCCAGCGGCAAAGCCGTCGACGCGTTCTGTTCCATGGCGAAATCGAAACTTCCGTTGTTTTGATTGGCAGTGTCAGATTGGATATGATGTTTCACAAGGTGCTGCTAGAGTTATGTGAAATCTTACTTCTGATTTTCTATATAAAAAAAAAAATAAACCGAGAATGGGTTCATCCTATATTACAAACCAGGATAGGGCTACTCTCTGTCTATCAGGACATGCTTCAATTTATCACATGGTTTGGACCTCACATTAAGATGAACACAGTCACAGATGGAGAAACAGAGTCCATGTTTGTTCGGAGATGTACGGAGCATCCTGTCCGCTCATTGGCCAGTGAACGAAATCTCCGTTGATTGGTCCTTGTCCCAGCGACAGCGATGAAAAGTTGAAAATATTTCAACTTTCTGGGATCGCATCACTGGGTCGCCTGTGCACGACACGTGCACGAGCACAAAATTCTACACACGCGTTTCGCTTAGTAGGAGGGAGACCCGCGATTATCGCTTTGTTGCGCATGTCTCATTGAAAATGAATGGAGGAGAGGCGATGCCGCCTCCCGTGTATCGAGCCCATAATTCTGCACTTCTTAAAGGACAGAAATCTTCTGACACAAAATAGTGTGTTTGTCATGACTAACAGTGCTCTACTGCGGGGTAAACCCCAGTTACATACGGACCAGACCAGACATGCTCTTTTAGAGAATTACTATCATTTCTTTGTGCTCACTGACAGGTCTGCAGCCACTGACAGGTCTGCAGCCACAATAATACGTTATAGATGTATTTTTCCCATGGCCAGATGCCAGCTTCTCTTATTAGCAATGGTGTAATGGAGACGTGACTGCCTGTGCCTGCTTGTCCCTGAGAAACCCTAGAGGAGGTGTTGCTGTGAGGTAATAAAAGAGGAGCCCGTACAGGAGCCGACATGCCACAGCCTCTCTGACATGCATCACTTACAGCTCAACCAGTCTGCTGTTGCTCCTTTGTTGTTTGTCTTGGATCAGAGTCGATCTTCACCTCTGTTGCCCTTTGCCCTGCGGTCTCACTGCTGCTCGTGTGTCTAATTATTCTTTTAATGTTATTGGAGAAAAACTGGAGTGGTTTATGCACAAATAAAACCAAAAACGCCACATTAGAAACCTGTGAGTCATTAATCCATCCAGTTTCTGGATCATGGGGACATGAGGTGGTGATGTCCTGGGTAGACCATCGCAAGAATACAGCCAGCATGCATACATCCAGGTTCACACTCGCACCTAAGCTCAAACATCCATCCTTCCTATTTTTCATATATCCAAGGCTGGGTCTTGGAGGTAAAAGGTCCAGCAATGAGTCCATGCATCCTTCTTCTGGCAACAATTCCTCACTCCCTCTAGAGAATCTCCAGATGTTCCCAGGTCAGAGAGGATGCATTACCCTTCCAGTCAGTTTTAGGTTTCAGCAGGTGGTCTCATCCCTGTGAGACATCCAGAGGGATGTGACCAGGAGACATCATAACCAAGAGCCTGACCCACCTCTACCTATTCTTCTCAATGCAGATGTGCAGCAGCTGTACTCAGAGCTCCTCACCTCACCACCACCCTAAGGTGGATGCTTTTAGTCACGTCTCATGGCCACAGCTGGGATTTGAAACACGGACTGACAGGAATATCAATGTCTTTGCCTTTTAGCTCAGTTCCATTTTCACCACAACAGACCAGAGCAGCACCCTCATTAGCGAGGATCAATCCTGGATCCGTTGGTCCATCTCCTGTTCCAGTCTACCACTCAAAGAGAAGAGACAGGGATGCCTGGACTCTGGTACCAATATTTTCTGATATTAAAATTTAATGCTAATATTGGCTGATAATATTGATGAATCAATAATATTGGACATCCCTACAAATGAGAGACATTTTGGAGAAAACTTGGTGTTTGCATTCTGTAGCCAACGTCACAACACAGTGAGAGTTTTTATTTCCTAATCACAGATCTGATCAAAATACAGACTTGTGATTAAAAGAAATCACCGCTGTTCATGAAATGCTGCTGCTTTGCACATCCACGTGAAATCATGTGTAATCGATCATAATGGGCAATGTGAGATCACTGGCCAACAAGATGGAGGAACTCCAAGCCCTTTCAAGGACTCAGCCAGAGTTTCGGCAGTTTCGGAACCGCTGGAGGAGATAATGCAAAGCAGGATTCTCCAGAGAATCAAGAAAATTATGGACAACCCTGAGCATTCTCTTCACAAGACTGTCCGACAACAGAAGAGTGTCTTCAGTCAGAGGCTTCTTCAGTTTGGCTGCAACACTGACCGCTACTGGAGATCCTTCCTGCCAACAGCCATTGTAATATACAACAACTCTTTGATGATTTGATTATTATTATTATTCTGAGCTACTACAGCAATCAATTTCCCTCTGGGATTAATAAAGTATTTTTGAATTGAATTGAATTGTAATAATGCTTGAGCTTGTTTTCTTTTCACTGGCTGAAAAATGGATGGACAGCCTTTACGACTAACTGTGGCTCCAAACTTCACTCACTCTGTGTATTTGTTCAGTCATGTTCAGGGTCACAGGAAAGCAGCTTTCAACAAGCGAGAGGTGGCGTGCACCTTGCAGGTCTCCAGTCCGTTACAGGCCGAACACAGAACCCCAGGAGAGAGACCAAGGTCAATTCAATCACCTAAATGTGCACGTTGTTGGACTCTGGGAGAAAACTAAATTACCTGGAGAAAGCAGGACGGACCTCTATTCCAGCATGCAGCTCAGTGAAGACAGCACGTTTGAATCTTGATGCTTTTTGGAAAGAGGTGAGTTCACCTGCAACATTTTCTTCACAAACAAAGATGTTTTATTATTAGCAACCCAACGAGCTCCTATAAAACGTATTAGGAAGATTTTTTAGGACATTTGCAAAACATTTATTTGAATGTTGACTTAATCCTCAAGATAAACTGGTAAATACTGAAATTACCCTATGCTTACAACACCTGCCCTGTTGTTAACCAGTTGAACAATTTCTAAATAGGTGGTCCTTTACTTTAATCACACCTCATCGTTATCTCTGTCGAAGCAGCCGACTGCTCCATGGCTGAAAGGTGGGGCTCCGACCGTGTGTGTGTATGCGGAGGGAAAACCAGGTCACTTGGATTACGTGAAACAAATCAACTTGTCTCCTCAGGGTTGCCCTGACTCTGATAGTGTGAACCGGTCCTCCTGCACAGACTTGCAAAGCGAACCAATTCATATAGAGTGCTGCAGGCCATTGTGCATGGTGCTGTCAGGCCTTCTCACTGTCCTGCAGCCTCCGCTCCCTGTGCACAAGGAAGCGTACAGTAATCCTTCCCCAGGAACATTTTACATTTGGTCAAATCAACTCTGTTATATATGCTGGCACGCATTGTAGACCTGCAGGAAATTTGCTAAAGCAAGTGCCATTTAGCATGTTGCATCAATAACGCTTTGTAAGATAAGTTATTAATAAAACAGCAAAGGCTAAGAGTTACCACACATTCAACAACACAGTCAGCTGTATTAACCTATTTAATAAAACCTTTTCATTTCTAATGTTATGGAAGGTCGACTGGAAACCTGCCCAGGGTGTAGCCCGCCTGTTTGCCCGTTGACTGCTGGAGATAGGCACCAACCCCCCCAGTGGCGGAGCTTGATATGTGCAACATGTGCGGCCGAACAGGGCGGCAGTCTGCAGGGGGCGGCATTTAATTTCCTTTTTTTTTTTTTTTTTCTAAAAAAAATTTTTTTTTTGCATCAACCAATACATAAACAAAACATAGAAATCGCATGTTCTTAATAATAATAGTGATGATAATAATAATATCTCTGTAATAAAAGCACAACAAAATGTAACCCATATTAACTACTCCCTGTCACATGACCCACGTCAGCTGTTGTGAGGTCCCTCTCCTGATTGGCTCCTTCCACGTCGCGGCAAAGCTGGCTGTGGGCTCGACTCCTGCTGTGGCTGTAAGCTTGTCGCTTTAGAACGGCGTTGGAAAACAAAGCGTTTTTCTCCCCTCAATTCATTTATACTCTCATTTTACCTCAGCAGTAAGTGTTCTTAACATCTACCAATAACACCCTTTTACTTGTCAGTGACCAGTCGATCGTTTTCGCTATAAAAAATGACCTTGTTTGGCGGAGTTCCCACCGCGAGCAGAACTCCGGTTCAAAAACGCTGTTTTTGAAACACTTTTATTTACTTAAGCACTTTAATGGGCTTAACTTGAAACCAAGAGCAATCGAATGATTATTGTTATGTGTTGCCTTGAATTCGGCTATGCTGTCTGTCAGACAGTTGTTTTCCTTTATTGTTGTTTTTGTATTTGTTTGTAGAAAACACTACTGGAATGTAAAGATTGAGCTACGTAGCCAAGATGATTAATAATTGACCTGTTGTACATTCGTGATATGTTTACCGGTAAACTGAATCGAACCTAATGTGCTAACGAACGTTTCTCTGGCCTACAGGTCAGGTTTTTTTTTCCCCATGTTGAACTGATCTTCTTCATATTGAAGTGGCGAGCTGGTAGGGGGGGCGTCGGGGGGGGGGGGGGGGGGGGGTCACAGGGGGATCTCGCACAGGGCGCCATTTAGGCCAGCTCCGCCTCTGAACCCCCCAGTGACCCTGCATGGACAAGCGGGTAAAGATAATGGATGGATGGTATGGAAGCTTTGTTTCAATTAAAGATTCACAATCCGGAATATAACATATTTAGAGACTTGAAGAGCTGAGCTCACATTCTGTGAATAAACGATGGATGTAACCACTGCCATGCCTGGACAGGATCATCACACACAGAAAATAAACTAAAGCCACTGGTCCAGTAACAAAGGCTGTTGCTTCTGCTGGTATCTTCTGGAGCTGCTGTGGTTGCAGGACAGGCTGAGGCAACACAACTGCTGATTCACAAACCAGGTCAACAGAGTTTTCCTTCCATCATGTCACTCAATCCTCAGCTGGACGAGAAGATGGATTCAGAAGTCTGATGTGATGATGTGTGACAGAGCAGCAACACTAAAGTTACCTTAAATGTGACTCTGAATCTGAACTCGAGTGGTGTTTTGTTATTGGACTTCTGTGCAAGCCGCAGTTTGGCCATAACGAACACCATGTTCGAACATAAGGATGCCCACCGGTACACTTGGTACCAGGGCAGCCTAGGTCACAGGTCGATGATAGATTTTGTAGTCGTATCATCTGACCTGCGGCCGTATGTTTTGGACACCCGAGTGAAGAGAGGGGCGGAGCTGTCAACTGATCACCACCTGGTGGTGA
Source organism: Nothobranchius furzeri (assembly GCF_043380555.1). NCBI lineage: Eukaryota > Metazoa > Chordata > Actinopteri > Cyprinodontiformes > Nothobranchiidae > Nothobranchius > Nothobranchius furzeri. Next base: position 37,717,967 of record NC_091751.1, read on the forward strand.
GTTGGATCAGATGGCAAGGGAACATGCCGCGTAGACCTGGCAGACCCAAACGCATAGTGAGGGTCTGCTGGGAACGCCTGGCAGAAGAACCTGTCAAGACGGTCTTCAACTCCCACCTCCGGCAGAGCTTTGACCACGTCCCGAGAGCAGTGGGGGACATTGAGTCCGAGTGGGCCTTGTTCCACTCTGCGATTGTCGAGGCGGCTGTTGCTAGCTGTGGTCGTAAGGTGGCCGGTGCCAGTCGTGGTGGCAACCCCCGTACCCGCTGGTGGACACCAGAGGTTCGGGGAGCCGTCAGGCTGAAGAAGGAGGCCTACAGGGCGTGGCTGGTCTGTGGGTCTCCGGAGGCAGCAGACAGGTACCGGTAGGGATGAGTACCGAATTCGGTACTTTTTAAGGTACCGACCGAATTCCACAGTACCGACCGAACACCGATTCACGTCATTTCAAACGGTGCCTCGTTTCGGTACTGCCAAGACAGGTGCGCATGCGCAAGAGCGTTATGTCGCCGGTCCCTGCGAGCCAGTTGTAAACAGAGCAAGCATGGTAGAAAGAAGAACGCACACTAAAGCTTGGGTCCACTTCACTAAATGTGATGGGTAACTGGGTGATGAATCTAGCGACAGACAACGATCTAAGTGAGACATCCTCATCTTAATCTGCTCCAGTAGGTAAATAAAATGTTTAAGATAACGTTACCTTGATTTGTTAGCTTCCGTTTCGCTAATGGTGCGTTCGCTTTCTCCTCGGAACTCCGAATTTCCGACTAGAAGAACGTGAACGCGCTCTAAAGTTTGGCTTTACTTTACTAAATGCGACGGGTGAATGGGTGAAGGTAAAACCAGCGACAACGATCTAAGTTTGATCCATCATCGTTTTAATCTGCTCCAGCAGCTAAATAAACTGTTAAAGATAACTTTAGCTTGATATGTTAGCTTCCATTGCCACCGTTATCAGCTAATGGTGCGTTCGCTTTCTCCTCGGAAATTCTAACTTCCCAGTAGGAAAAAATCATATGAAAAAGGACGGCAAAAGGAATGAAGATACACAGTAAATTTAGTTCACAGTAAAGATGTTTGCTTCAGTTTAATTATCAGCTTATAAAACTACAAGGACGAAGTTAAAATACAAACTTGTATGTTATTTATCATGATATTTATCAAATATGGTTATATATTGAGAAAAATATATATTTAATTATAAAAGAGAATTAAAATAATAAACACTCAAAAGTATCGAAAATTGGTACCGTTAAGTACCGGTATCGACTCGTAGGTACCGGGAATTAGTACCGGATCGATTCAAATGTCAAAGGTACCCATCCCTAGGTACCGGATAGCCAAGCGGGGTGCAGCAGTGGCAGTTGCCGAGGCAAAATCTCGGGCGTGGGAGGAGTTTGGTGAGGCCATGGAGAAAGACTATCGATCGGCTCCAAAGAGGTTCTGGCAAACTGTCCGGCGCCTCAGGAGAGGAAGGCAGCAACTCGCTCACACTGTTTACAGTGGGGGTGGGGAGCTGCTGACGTCAACTGAGGCTATAGTCGGACGGTGGAAGGAATACTTTGAGGAGCTCCTCAATCCCACCAATGCGCATTCCGAGGAGGAACCAGAGCTGGGAGGCCTGGGGATGGACTGTCCGATCTCGGGGGCAGAAGTTGCTGAGGTAGTCAAACAACTACACAGCGGCGGAGCCCCGGGGGCGGATGAGGTTCGTCCTGGGTATCTCAAGGCTATGGATGTTGTAGGGCTGTCATGGTTGACACGTCTCTACAACATTGCGTGGTCATCGGGGGCAGTTCCTAGGGAGTGGCAGACCGGGGTGGTGGTCCCCATCTTTAAGAAGGGTGACCTGAGGGTGTGTTCCAACTATAGGGGGATCACACTCCTCAGCCTCCCGGGAAAGGTCTACGCCAAGGTACTGGAGAGGAGGGTCCGATCGATAGTTGAATCTCAGATAGAGGAGGAGCAATGTGGTTTTCGTCCTGGCCGTGGAACTGTGGACCAGCTCTATACCCTTGCAAGGGTGATGGAGGGGGCATGGGAGTTTGCCCAACCAATCCACATATGCTTTGTGGATTTGGAGAAGGCTTATGACCGTGTCCCCAGGGGCACCCTGTGGGGGACGCTCCAGGAGTATGGGGTGGGTGGCTTTCTGTTAAGGGCCATTCAGTCCCTTTACCAGAGGAGCGTGAGTTTGGTCCGCATAGCCGGTAGTAAGTCGGACCTGTTCCCAGTGAGGGTTGGACTCCGCCAGGGCTGCCCTTTGTCACCGGTTCTGTTCATCACTTTAATGGACAGAATTTCTAGACGCAGCCGTGGTGTGGAGTGTGTCGAGTTTGGTGGCAGGAGAATCTCGTCTCTGCTTTTTGCGGATGATGTGGTCCTCCTAGCTTCATCCAGCTCTGACCTTCAGCTCTTGCTGTGTAGGTTCGCGGCCGAATGTGATGCGGCTGGGATGAGGATCAGCACCTCCAAATCCGAGACCATGGTTCTCGACCGGAAAAGGGTGGCTTGCCACCTCCGGGTCGGGGGAGAGGTCCTACCTCAAGTGGAGGAGTTTAAGTATCTCGGGGTCTTGTTCACGAGTGAGGGTAGGAGGGATCGGGAGATCGACAGGCGGATTGGTACGGCATCTGCAGTGATGCGGACGCTGAGCCGATCTGTCGTGGTGAAGAGGGAGCTGAGCCAGAAAGCCAGGCTCTCGATTTACTGGTCGATCTACGTCCCAATCCTCACCTATGGTCATGAGCTTTGGGTAATGACCGAAAGAACGAGATCGCGGATACAAGCGGCCGAAATGAGTTTCCTCCGTAGGGTGGCCGGGCTCAGCCTTAGAGATAGGGTGAGGAGCTCGGACATTCGGGAGGGACTCGGAGTAGAACCGCTGCTCCTCCGGATCGAAAGGAGCCAGTTGAGGTGGTTTGGGCATCTGGTCAGGATGCCTCCTGGACGCCTCCCCGGGGAGGTGTTTCGGGCATGTCCTGCCGGCAGAAGGCCGCCGGGTCGACCCAGGACACGTTGGAGAGGTTACATCTCCAATCTGGTCCGGGAACGCCTTGGGGTCCTGCCGGAGGAGCTGGTGGAGAAGGCCGGGGAGAGGACGGCCTGGAGCTCCCTAATTGGGATGCTGCCCCCGCGACCCGGACCCGGATAAGCGGAGGAAGACGAAGACGAAGACGAAGTGACTCGGGAATCTGTAAATGATGCTCTGGACAGTTTTATTTCACAAGACAATGTGCAATATTCACAAAAGAAGGACAACTAGAGTCAGCTTGTTCAGCATTTTGTGCTCAGTGGATTTCTGACTTCTTCTCTTCAGAGGACAGAAAACATAGGTTTCACCCCAGGATACATTTTAGCACTCTGAGAAGGCACGTGTGAGGGGTTAGACAATGTTTTTGTTTTGTTTTTATTATTCTGGTAATCTAGATTTCCAGATTGTTTTAATAAGTTACCGATATGCATGTTTCAGTTCAATTCACTTTATTTATTAGGCACCAAATCATGACAAAAGGCAGTTCATTATGCCATTTATTTAAAATATTTCTATATAAGGAGCCCAGCAGATTGCATCGAGTCACTGACTATTTTCATGCAACCGACTCTGAAAGAGTCGTTTTTGGGAAGTTCACTGCAAAACGACGGCACCGTTCCACACTTATGTCCCTTTTGTGCAGCCGGACACCAAATATCCTGATTTAAGATTATGAACATATTTGTTCTGTGGGTAGAAGTGGGGAAAATATCCTGTTCTGATGGATGTAACACATTTGGACTGACACCAACAACTAATCAGAGATACCATGGTGGAGAGTTAAGATGATCCCAAAGTGTTGCTCATCCTCCCCGTGGATAAAGACAGTTATTTGGGATAAAGCAATCATCCTATTCAGACATGGACACGTATTAAATAACAGATTATTACAAAGGTAAAAGAAAGAAAAGATCATCCCTCTTTAATGTTTAGCCTGGAGTCCATGCATCATCACTGATTTTACTTAACAAAACTCATTTCTAAACGTGTGTCCAGTTTTTACAAAATCTCCACTGACTCGTGTTTGCTCCTCTTCACATATGGTCTTCCAGCAGAACTGCTTTCCATTGATTTCTGGCCCGAGTATTGAATGATGCACAAATATTGCCTCTGGAGTATCACTCCTAATTTAGTCACATCCAATATCTGCATTTACTTAGACTGGATTTAGTGACACCGAGCTAATGTTCCACAGAAAAGATGCAGGCAGCGCTGACTTCTGCGAGAATCTCCCACACCCAGTTTCTGTTGGAAAACCTTTGAAACCAAATAAAGCAGAAAACTGAGCTTAAGACAAACTATTCTTGTGAATCTTTTGCTGCTTTGTCTGGAATCATCCAAGTCCGAGATTACCGTAGTAGGAATTCAACACTGCTCCCTCCCCCGTTCCTTTTAGCCCTGAGGGCAACCAAACAAGCTCAAACACATCGTAGTGCAACCATAATGGGATGCAATCTGTTTACATTTTACAGGCAACCCAAAAAACAACTTAAGGGACATTTTCCCATGATGCCACCACTATCTGCTGTAATTGAATTCTGACAAAGCTGCATTCACATGCTGCAGGAATACAGCATTTCATAATTTACTGGCACACCACAGGAAGACAGGTGCAACCTGGATGGGCTTTTACTCCAGTTGCTGCACAGGAGCTTCCTCCTGGCAAGTGTACGATGATCCAGCCTACCATCAACACCATGGCTCAAATTACTGTCACTGGGTAGCAATTACATTTATTGGTTTAGAAACCAGGACAAGAATGGAAAAGAAAGGAAATAATTACAATTTGTCTTAATATCAGAAGACAAGACAATCTGGAAAGCAACCAGAACATTTATGGCCAATTTATTTTTACCAGTCAAGGGAAAAAAATACATCCTGATCTTTGTTGGGCTAATAACAAGCAGGTGTTGTTTCCATTCTTTAAGTATTTCTGCCATGATGCCTCAGTCCTGTCTGTTTGTTCTGCACCCGGGATCACTGGCATTTAGTCCAGAGTCCAATTGTAACTGCTTTTCTAAAGAGTTTCAAATTTGAAGTGAACCCAGAATGTTTCCTCTACATTTCAACCTAGCTAAAACCTCCATCAGTGGTTTCAGGGAAGTGTGTGATTAAAAACATGCAGGAACTCTGAGGTGATTGTCTTCACATCTTTTTCATTAAAAACAGAGAAACACTGCTGTTTTGCATGTTTGCAATAAGTCCAGGTGATAGTGATTAAAAGCCCCCCATTAAATTAAAACATCTCCATTTGTATTGTTTTTCTTCTTGTAGGTTCAGTGTATGACAGGATGAAGTGTAGAACGTGCTCTAGCGTGCTATACGGGTCATGCCAACTCAGTTTGTGTGTTTGTTTAACTTTTTATTGTGGGATGTTGTTAGGTCTAGTGAGGTGTGATAGACTGACTGGGGAAGTCACCATCTCACTGGGGCCAAAACTGCAGGAAAATCTGAACATTTAAGATCAAGCAGACTTCTTTAGCTAGACATTTGCATGGCTGGGTCCCCTAAGGAAAAAACACAGATTAGTGCAAAAGTCATGCACATTTTTATTTTATAAATTTAGATTCAAGTGTTTTACAAACATCTCCTTTTGCTTCTTACAGTTTTGTATTTAAAGTTTTGTATTTAAAGTTCCTTCCCAGATGTTTTGCAATGTTTTGAATCTCTTTCTCTGACGTTTCTGCTTTTCTACTTCCTGAGTGAAATAAAAACCTTAGAGGAAACTATTCCTCAGGAACGTCTTGTAATAATTCCAGAAAGGACTTCCTGCAGCGTCCATCTTTGGTCTTTAAGTAGGTTCTTTTTCTAACTTTGTTCGGTGTTTCACTATGGGGATCGCCCTGTCGTGACCAACTACGGAAGCTCCAATGACATCACGTCTGTCCTTGACAGACTGGTTGCGCCGTGCCCAGGCTCCACCCACCCAGTATATGCACTAGGGTTGTCACGGTATGAAAATTTAACCTCACGGTTATTGTGACCAAAATTATCACGGTTTTCGGTATTATCGCGGTATTTTTTAAACGGTGTTGCATATGTTCAGAAAGCATTGATAGTCCTGTTCTACACAAACTGAAATAGTTCTGAAAAGGTTTAACAGTGTTTATTAAACCTAAAATAACACAAAGCCTTAGCAAAAGTGCAACTTTTCACAAGTAAAGGAACAAATAGCTTCTTTTTCTGGAACGTGTTACAGTAGTCAGTGCAGGTTTAAATTATACAAATCCAAACATTCAAAACATAAACAATATGTAAACAAATCAAAGAAACACCACTTGTTTTCTCATATACTTGTTCTCTTCATTATCAAAATGAAAATCTAAAACTCCAGTCCACACTTGACTTGAGCACTGTACAAGTCAACCTTAAAAAATATGTATTTAAAATAAATAGCCACTTTAAACAAATTACTAAAACAACTACTACACTATGTAATCAAATCCAAATGTTCAAGTATAAATGGCATTGAATAAGTAAACAAATCAATGACAAGGAACTAATTGTATATTTCTCTTCATCATCAACAAATAAGATGCTTCATCCAGCAACAGGGTGTCCGTGACACGGTTTAAATGCTGGCAGAGGACGCTGCGGCTGCAGTATATAGTGACTCGTTGCATTCTCCCTCAGCCAAAAGTCCTCGCGTCATGCATTTAAGCTAAAATGCTAATGTTAACTTACCTTGCACTGGTTGTAGAGACGTGGGTGATGGTCACTCAGATGTGCCATTAGATTCGAAGTGTTGCTGCCTTTTGCAGACACTTGTTTCCTGCACGTTCTGCAAACGGGATAGCCGTCTTCTATTAACTGTCCCTCAGCATTTTTCAGAAATCCAAAATATGCCCATACTTCCGAGTTAGTCTTCTTTGAGGGCTGATGGATGTCCTGGGCGCTGCCGTCTCCTCCTTCGGCCATTATTTCAGCTTCAAAGTATTGGTGCCATTGCAAACTAAAAAGTGCGTGTGCGCGCCGCGGGAACTTCAGCAGAAGCGACGGTGGCTGGTAAGGGTCACCACGCCGAAACCGCGGCCACGGTAAACCCACCGAGATAATTTAGTTTTTTAAAAACTGGACGGTTATTTTTATTGTCAACTTTTTTACCGGGGTTTACCGCTATACCGGTTACCGTGACAACCCTAATATGCATGGCCAACCAACCCCTCCTACTCATTCTCGCTTTCTTCCTGTGAGAAACTACAATTTGCTCCCTCAGCGATTTTCAGGCTTTTCTTTGGTTAGCTGCTTAACTGTTTCCAGGCGTACTGTCAGGATACGTCGCAGAACGCAGTACCAACGCAGTCTGGATTTGAGCTGAGTAAGTGCTTCTAGTCACTTGTCACACTTCACTAGGAACAGTCAATGCGTCACGGCGAACTGCTCCTACTGCTACTCGGTTGTCATTGACGGAGTAGAATTAGCAAGTGTGGCTCAAGCTAACGCGTTGAGGTGAGCTTGTCCTGTGCTTATTTAGCATTTATTTGCTAATGAGCTACTTTGGTGCAACTAACGTGTCACAACGGGTTGCCCTACATATGTAATATAGCTTTAGTTGCAGACTTACACCTGCTAACAAGCTTGCTACGCTTTTTCAGACTAACGTGTCACGACGAGTCAGATTGTCAGCTATGGCTTCCACCCCTGCCCCGACGGACTGGTCGGAACCGAAGGCTAAAAAGGCTGCATCCCGCCTGTGCCCGGCATCATGTGGGGCTTACATTTCAGGCAGGGACCCTCATCCTATGTGCATAGCTTGCATGGGTGCTGCTCACGCCCAGACATCGCTGGCTAACCCGCAGACATGCCCTCACTGCTCCTCCATGCCAGAGAAGATAAGGGAAAGGAGGCTAAGAGTGGCAGTGGCTAACGGCCGGGAGCCAGGCCTCAGCTCGGGCACGCCTGTTGATACAGGTGACAACCATCAGCCACAAGCCTCCACTAGCTGGGCGAATATGATGGAAGAGGAGCCCCTGCTACCTCCTCTGTTCGATGGGCTGGTGGACAGCGGGCTGCTCGATGTGGGTGATGATGAGGCTGGAGGTGATGCGAACTCAGACCTCCTCGACTTGGACATGGAAGAGGAGGAAGAGGATTCCACCTTCCCAGCTCAACGCTCTAGGCCGTCTAGCGGCACTGGGGTGGCATCGCAGGGGGACGCCAATCTGTACGAGGTTTACAGATGAGCGGCGGCAACGCTCAACATTCAGTGGCCTGCAGCCCAAGGGGCAGAAGGGGTGGAACGAGACCTGTATGATGGTAAGAGGCTTCTACTATCCTCTGCTCCACCCAAGCAGCTCTTGCCGGCTGTCCCAGCATGCATGAGAGAAATGAGCCATTACTGGTCCAGCCCATTTAAGAGCAAACTCCCCACCAAGGGATGCTCTAAACTGGAGGTGCATGGAATTGGGGACTTGGGGCTGGCCGAACCCCCAACGTTGGAGCCTTCAGTGGCATACCACCTTCACCCCAACAGCAGATCCATGTCAGCATCATCCAGCATCTCTCTCCCATCTAAAACGGTACGTCTAACTGCATCCATTTTGCAGAGGATGTACAAATATGCTGGCCAATCTGTGTGTTCCCTCAATGCGGTTACTCTCTTGTCAGCTTATCAAGGAGAAATCTTGGAGGAAATGGGTCGTCAGCTGGACTCTGGGGCGCCTAACCCGGCTTTATGGGACGAAATCTGTGCGGTGAATGATCTCATCCTGCGCTCCTCTAGAGGAGCAGTCCAGGGCTGTGGACGTGTGATGGGTTTGGCGGTTTCGGGTGAGAAAGCCTTGTAGCTAAACCTGTCAGGCCTAGGTGACATCCAGAATGATCCATGATGTCATGGATGCAGTGTATGACCCTACCAAAGGTCTCTTTGGCCCTGCCTTGGAGAAGATGACTGAGACAAGTACCCGCAGAATGCAGGAAGGTGAGGCCTTCAATCTCTGCTTGCCTTGTAAACATAACCATCAGCCACCTCAGGCACCAAAGCCTGGATTTGCGGCCGCCGCTTCAGCGGCAAAGGGTCGACAGGGTGGGGCTAGACCACAGCGATCAGCAGGTGGTCCAGCCAAACAAGGCGGAGAACCCTCGCCCGTGGGGGAAGCACTCTTTTGCAGCAGCAGCTGCCAGGAACCGCTCATCTCACCCCAGCGAAGACAAGAGGAAGAAGACATCCAAGCTGCTCTTGCTTCTCCTCTCCGGAAGAAGAGGAGGTTTTCAGAGGTACAAACATACCTCTGTGTTCAGGGTTCAGACACTCCTGTGGTTCCCAGCCCAGCAGGAGTTTTATTCGCTCCTCCCTCGCCGGTTCAGAGAGACGAGGGTGTGGAGCAGAAAACACAGTGTCACCAAACATTTTTCAGTTTTCGAATGAGCACACAGTCAGTGTCACCAAGCACTTTGTTCCCAAATGTGTGCAAACATGTTCAGGGGGATCGTTCAAAAATAAAGACAGCTTTTCTGCAGCCAGGCATTCAGCCAAGGACAGACAGCTCCCCACAAAAAATATTTAACAAACCCCATCAGGTCCCTCTCGCTCTTCCCACGGGACGAGTCGAGGCTGCTCGGGTGATGACGTCACCCAACAGTGGCTCGCTTTCGGCGCGGGGCGAGAGGTGGCACGCATGCACAGATCCCTCGTGGGTTCTGATGACAGTTTGTCGGGGTTACAGGCTTCAGCTCTCCTCAAAACCGCCCCGTTTCAACGGGATAATACGGTCAGTGGCAAGAGAGGATTCTGCGCATATCCTGGAAAACGAAATAGCTTCACTGTTGGTCAAAAAGCAATCAGGATGGTGCCGAGCAACGAGCCCACCAGGGTTTTTATTTGCGCTACTTCCTCATTCCAAAGAAGGACAGGAAATCTCTCCGTCCCATACTCGACCTGTGTGTGTTAAACAGACACTTACGCAAGTACACTTTCAGAATGTTGACTCACAAAACACTCTGCCATTCCGTCCGCCCAGGAGATTGGTTTGTCACGATCAATCTCGCGGATGCCTATTTTCACATCTCTATTTATCCTCCACACAGGAAACTTCTCAGGTTTGCCTATCGGGGCACAACCTACGAGTTTCAAACCATCCCGTTCGGGCTGTCATTAGCACCGAGGGTGTTCACCAAGTGTGTGGAGGCGGCGTTGTCCTCACTGAGGACTCGTGGGATCAGAATTTTCTCTTACAAGGACGATTATCTGATTTGCGCTCCTGTCGCGAGCGTGTCCTATTTGTCGGTTCCTTTAAAACCTGGTTCCGTTAGAACCTATAAGACTGCGCTGCTTTCTCAGGGTTCGTGGGGCGTCGGTGAGTTTTATTGTATTAGACCCTGGTTTGGACTCCCTAATTAGAATCAGTTTCCTATTTTAAGGTGAGAATGATATGCCGTACTTGTTCTTTTGTGATAGCACACTTTCTATTAGTTTCTCCCGTTATTTAGTGGTTCTAAATACTAGGGCAAAGTTCAGAAGCAGGCCATTATTCTGACAATTCTTTGGGTCATATTAGGATTAATTTGCGCCTCTGTCAGCTTTTGTGGGCGGTGGTAACTAGAAAATTATTCTTGTTAGTTGATCAGGCTAACATAGATTTATCAATTAATCTAATTAATCCAACCTTCCCACGCTGGCAAAGACTTTTTCACACTTGCAAACAGAGCCTATTTTAACCTACTAATGTTTTGGCTTATCAATCCTTAGGATATCTCGTTACTCACGGGTGAGGGGAAAACTAATTTCCTCACCTAAGGTTTCTTTTCTTAATCTGTCACAAACTGTAAAGCAAGTCCTGAAAATTCAGGAACCTGTAATTACAATATGCTTACCTCTCCTATTGTTTCGGGATCGGGGCTCCCACTCGAACCTTTTAAGAGGACCTTTAAGAATCAGGAATGTTAATTCTTTTCCAAAAAGTTTATTACAAGATTAAAAAATACAAAAAATGGGTAGATATAAGACTGATCACTTCCCCCAAGGAGAAATGCTAATCCTAATAATTAACTAAGAATAATGAGTTGACTTACACCAACTCTTAAGTCTTCTTCAGCTTCAGGTTAACACCCTCTAACTTTGTCTTTCAAAAATTGCAAAATACAAAAAATAAGTAAATATAAAACTAACCTATCCCCTGTGGAGGATGCTAATGCTAAAATCTTCCTGAGAATAACTGGTTGACTTGCGTCAGCACTAACCTGTCACTCTCTAACTCTAGGTACGACTCTCTCCTTCTCTCCCCAGGACTCTTCTTGAAGGGTTTTTAGCTCAACACAAGTAATTTGGTGTCATTTTTGCTACTGATCTTCAGCTTCTCCCAAAGTCCAGGATTCTTCATGAAGGCCTGTCGTCTCCTGATAAGCTTTTTTCAGACTGCCTCCTTCGGTTCCACCTCTCTTGCTGATGGCTGGGTCAGACTCTTCTTGACCTTCTGCCCAATTTTACTCCCAGAAGCAAGTTCTGATCCCTTATCTCCGTGACCCTTCTGTGAACCTCGCTTCTCGCCACAGTTTCTGACCCGCAGGAACTTGCAACACTCCCTCCCGGGAGCAAGCAGCCAGCGACGCGCTGGTGGTGTTGAACCATCTAATTGACCTGGGGTTCAAAATAAACTGGACAAAGAGCAGTTTATTCCCCAGACAATGCACAGAATATCTGGGTCTTCAGAAAGACTCTCTCTCTTATCGCGTTTCGCTTTCAGAAGAGAGGATCGCGTCCTTCACACAGTGTGTCACACGTTTTCAGTTAGGAATCCGTGCGTCGTACAGACTTTGCCTGCGTCTTCTCGGCCTCATGGCGTCGATGATTTCTGTGGTGCAACTGGGGCTTCTTATGATGAAAGATGTTCAGCGGTGGGTGAGGTTGTTAAGACTGTGCTCCCGCCGTCATCTCCACCGCAGAGTGAAGATAACTCCGGCGTGCATGTCGGCTCTCCAGCCTTGGAGAGACCGAAAAGTTCTCACAGCTGGGGTTCCGCAGGGGGCGGTGGTGTCCAGAGTTACCATGATGACGGACGCGTCCCTTACAGGTTGGGGGGCCACCTTGATGGGGAGAGCAGTGAATGGCGTTTGATCACGCAGTTTGAAACGGGTTCACATAAATGTGCTGGAACTCCTAGCGGTGTTTCTTGCTTTAAAGCACTTCCTGCCCCACTTAAGGGACCGTCATGTCTTAGTGAAGACGGACAACACCACAGTGGTAGCTTATATCAACCGTCAGGGCGGGACACGCTCCCTACAGCTGCACTCACTAGCCAAGGAAATAACTGTGTGGTGCAAAAAAAAAAAAAAATAAATGAAAAAAATAAATAAAATTGTGTGGTGCAGCTCCAGACTCCTCTCAGTCCGCGCAACACATGTGGCGGGCAGCTTGAACAGAGGGGCAGACCTTCTGTCCTCATAACTCCGTAGGTTGTTTTTGAACTGTGTGAATGTTAAATCTTCACTGCTTTGAGTTGTGTGATTAGCAAATGGCTTGTAAGCTTCAGGAAGCCCCTTTAAAATCATAGCGATAATAAGTCCATCACTGATGACTTCTTTTGCATTTCTTAGAGAGGTCACTGCTTTTTCAGCTCGGATAATATAGTCTGTCACTGTCTCATCTGGTTTCTTCTGTAAAGACGTCAGCTCTGTGTACAGTGCGATAATTCTGGGCTTGCCTTTACTATCGTACTGGTCACGTAGTATCTTTAAAGCTTTTCTTCCGTCGTCAGTCGCATCTCTCATTACCAATGAGAGGCTTTTATCGTCAAGAAACTGAATTAGCTCAGCGTAGCATTCAGCATTCTTGTCTGCATCTGGGTTATCGGCTGATAATATAGTGTCCTTTAGGCCAATGAGCCGCATGTGGCCGAGAAACTTTGCCTCCCAGAGTTCGTAACTGTTTTCGTCTCCGTTGAACACTAACCTCTGCCATCTTCCTCCTGTTGTGTCACGCCTGGGCCCATAACCTGTTAAGTTCATGGAGCTTTCTTCTTCGGCCATGTTCTCTTAATAATGTACACACTTGGTCGGTTGATAACTTTTCCCGTTTCTTTTATTGTCCACAACACAGGAGGGAAAAACATACATCCATTTTTAGCAGTTCGCCCTTCACACACAGCTAACCCGGAACAGGAAGTGAAGTCAACTATTATCGCCAAAAGAAAATCATTTCCAAAAATAAAATATAATCAGAAAACATCTTTTACAACACAAGATAAACTTATATATTTACTCAAGAGAACACAAATCTAACAGCTGTTAAAAACAGTCAGATATAATAACAGTGCTTTAAAATGATTGTTTATTAAATAAAAGCAACAACAATATGTACTCTCAACATGCTGCCATCTTATATTAACTGAGCAGGGAGTGAGGTGGTGGGGGCTCCAAGCCTATATTTGCCTTGGTCTCCAAATGCCTTGATACGGCCCTGGATGTGGGCCTGACTTCTGGGGAGATCTGATTCTATTACATGTATAAATATTAAATGCTTATATATTATTGCTTTTCACTGGTAAAAATGTGTATTGGGGATAAATCTACCTACTTTTTTTCTTTTCAAGCACTTTATTTAGTTTTCTTGATTTTATTTGAATAATTCCCTGCCCTTTCTCTCTCTAACCTTCCTGCATGCTGCATGTTTTCTCCGTCTTCCAGAAAAACTGTTTCCTAGACTTCCTACTTTCTAACTATCAGCCAAAGGGATCTTCACATGCGCTGCGCTCCAGCAGCAATGAGTTGAAATCACCGGGGCACAGATTATGAACTCAGCTGAGGCAAAACACGTCAGAAAAGCACAAAATACCAGAGAATATGCGCTGATATGAACGATCGCAAGTGAATTATTTTGTTTTAGTGGAGTGATTTTGTGAATGTTGCAGCGGCCGCTTGCAGGACGCAGCTGGAGTATTTGAGCCGTTACCGCTGCGTCCTCTCTGCCCGCAAGGCTGAGTCCATAAATGACGTCATATATGCAGATACCTGATCTTTCTTCGGGTTTCCCGCAATTTGAATTTTTAAGGAACACATCTTGATTCTGGGTTTAAAAATGCATTGTAATTACCGTGTTACTGACAATTGTACCAAGTAAATATTACCATTTTCTTTCCCTGTAATGCCTTACATTACCACATTACAGCAAAAAGCAATGCATTACAGTAATTAATTACATTTGTACCACATTACTCCCAACAGTGTCTGGGAGTGGGCCATATCTCCCATAGTGAAACACCGAACGAAGTTAGAAAAAGAATGTAGGGTTACGTTATGTAAACCCCGGTTCTTTGATAACAGAGTGAGATGTTTCACCAACAGTTCCCTTCTTGCGGTGATGGTAAGAAATCGTCCGAATGAGTAGGAGGGGTTGGTTGGCCTTGTATATACTGGGTAGGCGGAGCCTGGGCACGGCGCAATCAGTCTGTCAAGGACAGACGTGATGTCATTGGAGCTTCCGTAATTGGTCACGCCAGGGCGATCCCCATAGTGAAACACCTCACTCTGTTATCAAAGAACCGGGGTTTACATAACGTAACCCTACGTTTTGTGGTATCCACCCAGAAAGCGTTAATGGTTTGGTTCATGCAAATCTTTTTCAGTCATTTGTTCTAATGGCTCTGAACTCACTTTGTTTTAGTTATAATAATGAATTACCAGATGAAGCAGTTTTTAAAAACAGCATTTATTAAGTCAGGACTGATTTATGCAGGTTTTAGATTCTTTGTGGCCCAAAAGATAAAGTTGAGCCAATATTTTTCAAAGGCTGCTTGACATAATTGATCTCCTTTTGGTAATTAGCATTTGAACGTCTTTCAGCCTCCATCATTTCCCTTTCTTTAGTAATTACATCTTCCTCATTCATATCTTCGCCATCTCCATTTTTGTCCATCCATTAAATCGTCTACTTTCTCCTGTCTCGGACTTCCATCCATCTCTGGTCTTTGCCTCCTCTCTCCGTCTGTCTCCTGTGAAGATCTATGATCACTCTTGATTTACTGAGGTATACTAAGTGCACAGAGAGCCCCCTAAGATTAGTGATGCTATCAGACTCTTCTGCATCACTTCAAAAGAGAAACACTTCCTTAGATTTAAAGAACAGGTACTTTAAAGAAGACTGGCTTTGTTTGAAGTCTAACACAATGTTAGCTGAAAAAAAGCTTTTTTTGGTAACAAATACCACAAAAGACAAAACAAGTGAACTCACTAAACAACTTAGAATGAACTTCAGTTGTCTGGCCTGAAGTTAAACATTTTAATCATTGATAGAGTGCACACATGTTCTGTTTGTGAATAAATGCAAAGGAGACGTCACCGACTCAATCCGCCCACAGCTTGTGGGCATCGACTTCAAACCGTGGCTGTTGCCTAGTAACTACATTATGGAAAGGCGCCTATAGAGACAGACTTTGGTCAGTTCTTGACCTTTTATCTTTGAAGTCATATTTTCATAAGTGTGTACTTTTAGTACTGCACATTTATTTTGAGTATCTGTACTTCCTAAATTTCTAAAATACTTGTAAAGTCACTTGTTGCTTCAAAAGACTGTTTTAGTTCCACCATCCTCACAAAGAAAGGACACAATAGTTTTCTGCTTATCGTAGGATCTCTCTCGTACTTTGCTTCAGGTAGATCTGAGCACTGAACCTTCTGACTGAGTCCAGTCAGCCAGACTGACTACAGCTTTAGAGGTCGAGGATACATTCACTTTTTTACTTCTTTAGAACAAAGTCAACATTTTCAAACTAATTTTGCAACCATCAAGCTGCCGTGGTCCTTTTATTAGATGAAGGGTAAATAGCCTGTATTTGTATAGCTCCTCCTTAGGATTCTAAACCCCCCAAGGCGCTTTACAACACAATCAGTCATTTGTGCATTCACACGCTGGTGGGGATGAACTACGATGTTGCCACAGCTGTCCTGGGGCATGCTGACAGAGCCACCGGTCTCTCCGACCACCACCAAGGTGGGTTAAGTGTCTTGCCCAAGGACACAACAGCAGCCCGGGATCAAACCTTCAACCTTTTGATTACTGGACAACATCTACCTCCTGAGCTACTGCTGTGCCTAAAAATTTCAAACGACTTCACTTTTACTGTAGGATGAATCTTTTTACTCCAGGATGAGGTTAAGCCCTTTCTAAATCCGAACAGTGGTGGCACCACCATGACAAATGGTGGAATTGGCCCTCCATATTGGGGAGGAGTCTCTTCCTGGAGTGTAGAAGTAGATTAATCACCACTACTATCACTCGTATCTTCATCAGGGGGTATGGAAAAAAAAACTGGGTTGCTCTTTCTCAGCAACAAAGACATTGCTGAATTGAGGAACCATCTACCAAGCTCAGACTGGAGCCGTTGCTCCTTCACTCCGGATAAAATATGCAGAGGTACTTCAGACATCTGGCCAGGATGCTTGTTGGAAATTTTACTGGAATGCCCTGCTGGGAAAAGACACTGGGGCAGAGCCAGAACTTTTTGGAGGGATCATTTATCCACTTTTTCCTGGGAAGAATGTTGCAGGGGAGTAGAGCGTCTGGGATCCCCTTCTGGATCTGTTACTTCCATGATAAAAGGCATAGGTTCTCCATAGGAGACAACCCTACTGACACCACACCAGGACTTCTCTAAGACGTTTTCAAGGTTGATCAGAAAGGAGCCTGATGGTACCCAATGGCCCACTTATATAATCATGTGGACTGCACTCATACCTAAACAGAGTCTGCCGTCTGCCAGTCTAAACCTGGGATCAGCAGCACACGTGGGGTTTGCCCTGGGACGTAATTTTGGGGGGGGACGGGTGGGACATGTCCCCCCCACTTTTTCAAAAGGCAGTTTCGGTCCCCTTCACTTTTTTCCGTCCAAAAACAATGTTACGCTCCATTAAATGGATTTGGTTGAGCACTAGGACCGAAACGGAAACCGGTTTCCTATTAGACCCACCCACAAGCTAATCTATTGGCTCTGCTGATACTTGCTAACGTATTATTGGCTGTTGCTGCTGTCACTCCAAGTAGTAAACAGAACGTGCTCACGTTGTTTTGCTAGTTTGGAGCCGCTAGGGAACACCGGTACTGAGTCACATCGTCAACTAGACGCTGTGTAATATCAGAGCTCAGCTCAGCTTCCATTACACAACATTTGAATAAGTGTTCATTTGTGAGTGTTTGGTAGTTATGCACAGCCAGGCGGCAGCATGTCAAGAAACAAAAGTGGATATAAGAGACTTCTTTCAAAGTCAAAACGTAAGTTGGAACATGTGACACCCCTGCATTAAGCTCAGACTCACCTCCTCCTTCACAAACATACTCAAAACTAACTTTTACAAACTCATCTCCTCCACATAACTGACTCCTCAGACACAATTTATTCGTATTATTATAATTATTATGTTTTTATTATTACTATTATCATCATAATTATTATTACTAGTAGTAGTAGTAGTAGAAGTGTAACTTCAAAACTTTTATCATTTAACTTTATTGTAAACTTATCTATTGCAATGCATATTTTCACATTAAAAAGCTCTGAAAAATGAACAGTATCATCGTCAACAGATTTTTTTAAGCTTAATGTCAAAGATGTACACTTTTCATTAGATTTATCTTATTTTTTCCATTTATTTTTTGTGTGTTGAAATGCAACAACTGTTTAAACACTTTTAAGGGAAAAAACATATTTAATATGTTTTTATACACTCAAATTGGTAATGAATAATTTACACATTATATTAATAATAATTGTGAATCATACTAGAACCATCCTGTAAATATTTCTGTTTGTTCCATTCCAAAATCTCCCACTGTTTATAGTTCATGCATCTTTTTTTCAGGTGACCGACAGAGATGCAGGAGGAGAGACCGGTGAAGGTACAGCAGGAGAGGCTGTAGGAGATGGAGGACGAGAGCCTGGAGGAGATGGAGCAGAGGCTGGAGGCTCACAGGTGAGGTTGAAATAATGAAGATACGATAGACATAAAATTGATCATTGTGACAAATGTTAGGGTGATGATCATGTGTAAAACATTAGTTCAGCATGTCCTCTAACACAGCAAATGAAATAACGGCCAGATCTCAGGAGGGACCGTTTATGTATAAATACTTTTTATACTTTTGACTAGGCCTGGGAAAGTAACAAATTTTGCTGGATGATATTTTGTCCAAAAAAATTGTTGATGATAAACGATATCATTGTCAACATTATCTAGACCAAAATAACCACTAATATAATGTTAATATATCATAATAATGCAAGTACACCCTTTAAAATGCAACAAATAAACCTTCATTTAACATTGAAATGTCCAGAACCAGAACTTCTAAATGAATAAAAATAACAAACAAAAATTAAATAAAAAAAAGAATCTCACTCCCTGTTAGAAAATGTTGCACCAAAAACAATAAAAAAAGACCCAAAACAATAAATACAATGGCCTATCCATTGTCAACAGCCAAAACTGCACTTCAATAATGATAATAAATATTAATGATAATAGAGTTGTACATTTTTTAACTTTGATATATATATATATATATATATATATATATATATATATATATATATATATATATATATATTGAGGATGGAAAAATTATTGAGATGGGCATGTGACGTGTCAAAGGGTCTTTACATAACACCCCCACCCCAAATCCGCACAAGCCTGGTGTGTCCCCCCCACTTCTGAAATCAAAATTTCGTCCCTGGGTTTGCCGTGTAACTCATACATTTTGATTCATGCTAGCTCCATGCTTCCTCCATCACTCATCTGGGGTCTACCAACAGACCAAACACCGGGGACATATTAAAGGTGGCACCCTTATGCCCATGTTGCCACGTTCAATCTTGAGCTCTTTGAAATCTTTATTGAATTATACGTCTTCTCGGCCCATTTAGAGCCGCCTTTGTCAACGCGGGCGATCGATACGCTGGCGCTGCCGAGGCTAACAAGGGCCTTCGTTTGCTGTGGCTAGCACTCCCGCCTGTCACCAGATAGTATTTATTATGTGCTTTGTTTTAACATCCATTCAGTATGAGTGGAAATCAATTTTTCATTTGGACCTAATTGTCTGTGTGCAGCGGCAGCTCAAGGCTCTTCGGCGCTGACTCCCCTCAGTGCTGCAGCGGCCCGGGCCCACCCCGCTCTCCACGCGGCTGTATTTTATATCTAATTACACGTCTGAGGCCCACAGAGAAGACTACAAGGCTTTGGGGAATTGTTCCTGAGAAGGGAGCCCACGGAGGCTAACTGCTGGTATCCCACTGATGTGAACGCTGTGGAAGCAGTTGCTCATCCAGAATGAACTCTGGGTTGTTTTGTGACTCTATTCAAGAATCAGTAAAGCTAAACCAGTTTACAATGAAAAATAGCTAAAGAGTTATTTCTTAAGGCTTCTTTGGCTAGGCATTTAGTTTGCTGTTTCGTTAAAGGATTTGAGTTCATCTGACTTTTACTGGACACTTTGACCATCTTTCTCCCATTTATTATTTATTAATTCCTAGTGTCAAACACCTGTGCCTTTCTGGGGCACTTTTGGCAGATGAATCGTGTTTTGCTCTTGTTTTCTGTCTTTGCATGGACTACAGATCGTTCATCATGCCTTCGTCTTGGCACACACACTCGTTTAGTCTTTGAGGTGTCATCCATAGTTTATGTGATGCTGCCTGAAGAGTAAGAACTTCAGATGCTGCCTTTAAAGTGGATTCTGTCTTGGGACATGTCTGGTTTTGATTCTTTTTCTTTGTTTAGATTTTCTATTGGCTAGAGTCATAAGTTGTTGTGGGGACACCTTCCAGGATGTCTGTCTTTGTTGTAGCGTGTACTGAGACAGGTTTTGGTTCTCCATCCATCCTGAATCTGTTGGAGTGTCCCAAGAAGATCCGTTGTCGGTTTTAGGTCTCCTTTAGTTCTGGTTGAAGGGTCTGGGTAATCTGAACTCAGAAGAGATGGGGACCAAGCCAACACTTTATTTTGGGACCTCATCCTGGTGCTCTGAAAGCAAAGTTAGTCCAGTCATCCCATTAGCTATGAGGGACCCTCCTGTGGACCAGCTAGCCATGATAGTTGGAGATGGAGGTCTCTATGGTGTGATGTTCTGTTGCTGAAATGATTCAGAAACAGGACATCTAGCCCCAGCAGCGGCTAAGGCAGTCAGCAGTTACAGAACATTTTTACAGTTGAATCATGTAAATAAATTCATTATTCCTTCATCTTTTAAATTGCTTCATCCATTCATGGCTACAGGGGCTGGTGCTAGTCTCCTGCAGCCAACAGAGGAATGAAAGCCTGGACAGAGGACGGCCATCACAAGGTCACATATAGAGACAAACAAGCATTCATACACTCACTCACACACCTGGCCAATGTTTAGCCACGTGTGACTTTAGTTGTTGGGAGGAAACCAAGACACCCACATGCATGGGAAGAGAAGCCACAGCCGGGTGTTGAACCTGCAACCTTCTTGCTGCAAGGCACAGTGCTGCCATACAGCATCATGTAAAATCATCCAACTTTAAACACGTTTTAGTTGAAGTTGAACGAGTCATGAACACAAACACATTCTTCTGGTTCTCTGACACAAATCAGACCACCACAGAGAAATCCGTCACATTAACTAGTCACTCCGCCTCACTGCTGCTCTTCTTCTGGTGAGACTGATGTGTTTCTACAACAGATTTATCATCAGTATTTTGGGTCTTCTGTAAACACTTCCTATTTATGGTGCTGCTGCCGAGCATGGTTTAGTTTCTAAGAACACTTCTCTGGCTAAAAACAGACACGTACTGTAAGTAAACTCAAACAGTCGAGCCTCTCAAGGTTTCACTTTTCTGGTCTTGATCTTTCTTTATTTAGAATAATTTTTTTGTCTTGGGTTCAGTTCCACGTAACTCATTTTACGAAGGTTTGTACAAGAGCGTTCATGCACTTTTTAAAGAGCACCTATATCTCAGGGTTTGACTCAAATACAGGAAATCTCAAATCACAAAATATGTTGTTGCTGTTATCTTCCTGTAGAGGTTTATCTTTTCAGTCTTGCAGTCAGGAATCAGCAGATCATACTCACACACACACACACGCGCACACACACAGAGAGAGAGAGAGAGAGAGAGAGAGAGAGAGAGAGAGAGAGAGAGAGAGAGAGAGAGAGAGAGAGAGAGAGAGAGAGAGAGAGAGAGAGAGAGAGAGAGAGAGAGAGAGAGAGAGAGAGAGAGAGAGAGAGAGAGAGAGAGAGAGAGAGAGAGAGAGAGAGAGAGAGAGAGAGAGAGAGAGAGAGTCAACCAGAGAAGCTGAAACACACTATCTCAACAATTACTGGAAAGGGAAGCTTAGCTGGATGAGATCAGCAGTTCTGGCTAAGCTTGGCGGGGAGGTGTGTGTGTGTGTGTGTGTGTGTGTGTGTGTGTGTGTGTGTGTGTGTGTGTGTGTGTGTGTAGGCTTGTCTGCCTAACACTCTTCCTGGATGCCGGAGTGACTGGGACTGCGGCCGCTGATAGGAACCTGATTCACTGGACAGCAGATGTTGCTGGATAGTGTGTGTTCTGCAGCACTTTTGCATTGCTGAGTGTAAATGTGAAACATTTGTTTACGTGAGTGGTTCACAAGCTCCTGGACAGATTCAGTAGTTATGCTTAGTCCACCTGTTGTGTATAAAACAGCTGATCTCCAAGCCTAAATACGATGCCGTGAGTTCTTTTCACTAAAACTCATTTACAAATCAACATCAAGACCCTTCATCAAACCGTTTTCATGGAGGTAAATCATCATGATCACATAAGGAAGTGGAAACCAAACATGTAAACACCCTCATGTCTTCTGGAGCGTTTGTGACTAACACTTAGGGAAGTTTCAGTGACAAAAATAAACAATCACCTGGTCCACTTTCTCAGCTTTGATGTATTTTTTTTCAGAAACCAGAATATTTCAGATTTTAAAATTCATTTTACAAACCTAATCTGGTCCAAATTTATCCAGAACTCTATATTTAATCATTAAATATTTGTTGACTTGTGATTTCCTGTCATCTGGAGGCAAACCTGTTTGTCTCATCTTGGATGTAAACCACACAGAGCTGAGAACGGACTTCATCACCTTCCGTGAGGGTAAAAAATGAGATTCCCAATGAGGCGAGTGGAGTACATGAGTGTACAAGTGTGCGTTTGATGACAAATGGGAAAACTGAAATATAATTGGATGCAATCTAGTTGTGACATGGTGAATTATGACTCCCATCTCTTTGAGCCCAGTTTAGGGGTGGACAATATATCGGTATCAATACTGGTATCGGCCGATGTCATTTCTTTACATAACGGTATCGATTCGATAAATACAGCTGAGCCGATATTAACGACCGATATTTTTTCCATCTCATCTCCATTTGTTTGCCTGTTTCAGAGGGTGAGGGGGTGATGTGTAATTGTTTAGTCATGTGAACAGTGAATTAAATCATCTCAGAAGTGTAAATGTGTGTGTTGTGTGTACATAATGACGTAAATTCAGCTTTAATAATTTTCATTCTATACAAAATCTGCTGATTTTAGAAGCATTAATTTCAGTATATCGGTATCTGCTAATATCGGTTATCAGCCATAAGAATGATGTTGTCATGTTGTGAGGGTGGAGATGATGGACCATGTGTGGTGGAGCTGACCAGGAGGCAGGAATGCAGGCACGGATAAAGTAAAAATGGGTTTAATGACAGGATACGGCAGGAACAACGAGAACAACAAGACAAACAACAATGATCTGACAAAGACTGGCACAAGGAGGGAGGTATAGATACACAGGGAAATCAGGAACACATGGGCAGGTTAACGAGGGGCAGGTGAGAACAATAAGGGCTAATCAGGGCAGGAGAGAGACACAGTCAGGAAGGCAGGGGCAGAACGTGACAAATGTTAATATCGGATATTGGTATCGACCAAAAAATTTCATATCCGTGCATCACTAGCCCAGTTGGTCCAAGAATTTGTGTTAAAAATGGAAGATTTGGTTTACATTCACAGCTTTATTTTATATATTGCAGGTATGAAGATGAATGCAGCAAAGGCTTAAACTCTTTGACAGATTGAAACAACTTGTCGCAGGATTATAGAGTACCAGGGTCACTCCAAAGGGCCTCCTGGTCTGTAGAACTGCATCCATATTTTTGGTAACTAGAAGAAGTCGTTCCCATTGCATGCTGGCTTCCAGAAGCCAGCATGAAGGTCAGCTTCTCCCAGCCTTAGCCCATGGTTCTCAACCGGACAAAGGTGGAATGCTACATCCTGATTAAGGAGTGACTCCTCGTCCAAAGAAAATGAGTCTTGTTGTAGAGATGGAAGATGAAGCGAGTGTTAGACCGAGAAGATGGAACTTGGTCTGTTCCACTTTGCAGTGATGATTGAGGAGATCAGCCAACAGGCGAAGTCTGTGTGCGTTCCTACGCTACAGTCACCTGTGGTGAGGAGATTTGGATCAGGGTTTGGGTTCTTTGATTATAAAGTTTCTCAGATGAGACCCAGATTTATCCAAAGGGATTAAAAATGGAGACATCTTAGTATTCCCCAGCAGAAGCTGAGGAGATGGAGAGAGGGATTCCTTGGAGACCTTCCATCTTGGATCTATTACCTCCATGACTCAAGCTTGGATAAGTGAAGGAAACTGAATGGATGCCAGAAATGGTCTCTCCAACATTTGTTTCACAAACGACAGCTATCAGTTTTTGTTTCGTTTTGCCGTAGATGAAAGCTATGTGGGCCACCAGGTCGAACTTTGCCTTTTTGATGTAAAAAGAAACTTAACTTCAGCCTCATAGTGAAAGTTGGAGAATTGGAATCAGTCCCATTGGGATCAACAGGAGTTACAGTAAGTTGGTGTGATTTTGACTTTATGAGGCTGCGTTGATGACAGGAATTCTTGATTTCTGTTAAAAGAATTATGAAAAAAATGCAAACATCTTCCTCTGGCTTACTGAAAGCTGACGTAATGGCAGCTAGTTGTGCTGACACTAACCAGGCATCAAAGCAACATGCCTGATGCCGACCTTTAACCTTAGCTGAGCCTAAATCTTCCTTCTGCCCTTTAACATCAAACCTGCCAGACACCAAAGAGGCTCTCGTGTTCTCTTGTGTTGACACAGAATAACCCCACGGTTCTTATATGTCGTAACGCGGTGCAATACATTCACTTTCCAATTAAGACTGGATGGCTCTCATGGCGACTGCATAAAATAATACGTTTGGAGACCAACAGCAGGCTGTCAGCAGCAGCTGATGGGAGGCCACTTTACATCTCACAGTCCTCCGGGTTGATGGAGATGCTGTTTTATGAATCTGCTCTCTGCATTTTATGATTTTTATTTTAATGCAGGAAATATAATGGCAATAGGATGATCCCATCAGCAGGAATGGCTCTCGTTAATCCTGCTGGTTGCTTTGCAAGTCTTTTAGCAGCATGAAAGAGCTCCGTCTGCCTGGACAACCGAACATGAGAACACCCGTTTGATTTCTTTTATTATCAATGCTTTCTTTTCTGTTGTTGCAGTCTTTTCTGCTCAAACATAAGACACCACAAGGAAGATTCAGCTCTTTGTTTTCAATCCTTTCAGTAATTTGCTGTTGTATTGTTTCTATTAACTAAATAAATAATCATCAGAGGAGCAGAAACACTCGTCGGACCACTCCCACGTCTTTAGCTACAGATCTGTGAGTTTGAGCATGCTCATGTAGATTATCTTCATTTTGAATAAGGGCATCTTTAAAAAGATAATACATTTCACACCCGATTCTTACAAGAGTTTAATAAACATCCATCCAGTTGTTTATGAAATATTGCTAAAAAGAAACTGGGCAGGGGTGAAGGACATCTGTGGGAGAACTAAGGCCAGCAGATTAACCCTTTAAGTGGCAGATCCAAAGTTTTATCCTCTTATTTCTTATGGAAACACAAACTAAACCCAACTGAAATAAAAGGATAAAACACATCTTAGAAATACGGAGAGATATTTCAATAATAAGTTTCTATAATTTTTGCCCCAGATGAAAAAGAAAATGCAAAAGAAAACATTTTTACATGATCCATCCATCCATCCATTTTCATCCGCTAATCCGGAGTTGGGTCGCGGGGGCAGTAGCCTAAGGTGAGAGGCCCAGACTTCCCTCTCCTCAGCCACTTGGGCCAGCTCCTCCGTGGGAATCCCAAGGCGATCCCTGGCCAGGTGAGAGACATAGTCCCTCCAACGTGTCCTGGGTCTACTTTAAGGTCTCCTCCCGGTTGGATGTGCCCGGGAAACCTCACCATGGAGGCACCTAGGAGGCATCCTGACCAGATGCCCGAGCCACCTCACCTGGCTCCTCTCGATGTGGAGGAGCAGCGGATCTACTCCGAGCCCCTCCCGGATGGCCGAGCTTCTCACCCTATCTCTAAGGGAGAGGCCAGCCACTCTTCGGAGAAAACTCATGTCGGCCGCTTGTATCTGAGATCTCGTTCTTTCGATCACTACCCAAAGCTCATGATCATAGGTGAGGGCAGGAACATAGATCGACTGGTAAATCGAGAGCTTCGCCTTCTGACTCAGCTCTCTCTTCATCACGACAGACTGGTACAATGCCCGCATCACTGCAGATGCAGCACCAATCCGCCTATCGATCTCACGCTCCAGTTTTCCCTCACTCGTGAACAAGACGCAGAGATACTTAAACTCCTCCACTTGGGGCAGGACCTCATCCCTGATCCGGAGAAGGCCTTCTACTCTTTTCCGAATCAAGACCATGGTCTCAGATTTAGAGGAGCTGATTCTCATCCCAGCTGCTTCACACTCAGCTGCGAACCGCTCCAGCGAAAGCTGAAGATCACGTTCTGATGAAGCCACCAGGACCACATTATCTGCAAAAAGCAGAGACCTGATCCTCAGTCCACCAAAACGGATGCCCTCCACACCTTGGCTGTGCCTAGAAATCCTGTCCGTAAAGGTTATGAACAGAATCGGTGACAAAGGGCAGCCTAGGCGGAGTCCAACTCTCACTGGGAACGAGCCCGACTTACTGCCGGCAATGCGGACCAAGCTCTGACACCGGTCATACAGGGACCTAACAGCCCGTATCAGAGGGCCTGGTACCACATACTCCGGGTTCGGGGGTTGCCAACACGACAGGCACCGACGATCCTGAGACCACAGCTCCGGTCGGCCGCCTCAACAATGGAGGCACGGAACAGGGTCCATTCAGACTCAATGTCCCCCGCCTCCTCCTGAACATTTTGGAAGTTCTGTTGGAGGTGGGAATTGAAGCTCCTTCTGACAGGAGACTCTGCCAGACGCTCCCAGCAGACCCTCGCGATACGTTTGGGCCTGCCTAGTCTGACCAGCATCCTCCCCCACCATCTGAGCCAACTCACCACCAGGTAGTGGTCAGTTGACAGCTCCACCCCTTTCTTCACTCGAGTGTCCAAGACATGCGGCCGCAGGTCAGATGAAACAACAATAAAGTCCATCATCGAGCTGCAGCCTAAGGTATCCTGGTGCCAAGAGCACATATGGACACCTTTATGTCTGAACATGGTGTTCATTATGGACAATCCATGACTGGCACAGAAGTCCAATAACAAAACACCACTCGATCTGATTGGGGGGCTGTTCCTCCATCCACACCTCTCCAGGTCTCACTGTCGTTGCCCAAGTGAGCATTAAAGTCCCCCAGCAGAATGAGGGAGTCACCGGAAGGAGTGCTTTCCAGCACCCCCTCCAAGGTCTCCATAAAGGGTGGGTAGTCTGAACTGTAGTTTGGTGCATAAGCACAGACCACAGTCAAAACCCGTCCCCCCACACGTAGGTGGAAGTAGGCTACCCTCTCATTCACTGGGGTAAACCCCAACGTACAGGCACCAAGATGGGGGGCAACTAGTATGCCCACTCCTGCTCGGCGCCTCTCAGTGGGAGCAACTCCAGAGTGGTAGAAAGTCCAACCCCTCTAAAGGAAACTGGTTCCAGAGCAAGAGCCATGCGCTGAGGTGAGTCCGACTATATCTAGTCAGAACCTCTCAACCTCACACACCAACTCAGGCTCCTTCCCCACCAGAGAGGTGACATTCCATGTGCCAAGAGCCAGCTTCTGTAGCCGAGGATCAGACCGCCAAGGTCCCCGCCCTCGACTACCACCCGTCACACACTGCACCTGACCCATTTGGCCCCTCCCACGAGTGGTGAGCCCATGGGAAGGGGGACCCACGTTTCCTCTTCAGGCTGTGCCCGGCCGGGCTCTATGGGTGAAAGCCCGGCCACCAGACACTCGCCAGCGTGCCCCACCTCCAGGCCCGGCTCCAGAGGGGGGTCCTGGCGACCCACATCCGGGCGAGGGAACACGGTTTCCATTTATATAATTCATCATAAGAGATCTTCTGGCTGCTCTTTGTCTGATCCCTCAGCTAGGACCTGTTTGCCATGGGTGACCCTACGAGAGGCAGAAAGCCTCAGACAACTTAGCTCCTAGGATCATTGAGACACAAACCCCTCCACCACTGTAAGGTGGCAGCCCAGGGAGAGGCTTTTTACATGATGTGGAGGTTAAAGAGATAACATCAATCACTTTTACAAAACTCCAATATTTAATCAATAATTAATGTAACTTCTCAGTGAGAGTCCCTCAGCTTTCATTAATGTTGCATCTTTCCCTCGTTTGCAGTTTTTTCCAACATGTTGCCATAAAAACAACAAACTCCCCTAACTATGAGCCACTGCAGCACCTTCAGAGGAACAATCCCAGCAGGCTTTAACACCCATGTGGGTCATTTAAGGAATCTCTGATATGATTAACTCATCCGTCATGATGTCATAGAGTTGGCCGCCAGATTTACTCGCCTAAAAGCTTCGGCTCTATAAAAATCTGCAGGCTTCCCACAAAGATGCAGCAGGTTATCCACATATCCTTCTCCCAAGATTTCACACATGGGTGCATAGTAGAAAAAAATTAATGGTAGAAGCAACACAGAAAAGCAGCATAATGATGTCACTGGGTGCTCTTAATTTCCAGCAGCATTAAATCCACTTCAGGCGGAGTGGAAATTACAGTGAACACGGACTCTAAGTGTTTTTGTCAAATAGAAGTGGGGAGCAATATGAGCAGAACAACACTTAACTCAACAATGCATGACAGACCAGAATTGTTACAGGTATGTGTCTGTAAAAAGCAGCCAGAGATCACCTGCTCATCAGGTTGGGACTGGGAGGTGAGAGAGACCAAGTGTTCTTTCATTGTTTTAAATTTAGAATAATTCATAAAATAATGTTTAAACCTTCATAAAACAGCTTTTTCTCTTGGGTCTATAATAACCCACCCCATCGTTTCCAAGACACAGAAATTAATCAATACATTTGCAGGTCTAGTAGGAATGAATGCCTTGTAAGTCGTACTCTGGGGATAAAAAGCTCCGGAGTTCTTGTTTCAGGAACTAGAAGCGAGTAAGATCAGAGCTGAGCTTCAGACAACTTATTTCCTTATATTTAAACATCTCCCCTCTGATTGGCTAACAGCAACACGACTCTACCACTTACTCTGTTAGCTCTGCAACGTTGATGTTTCATCTCCACAAATAACACAAGCCTGGAAGAGTTCTGCTGTGTGGTGGAGTTGCTAATGCTAACAGTTAGCTTCTACTAGCAGAGACGTTATCTGCTGTTTCCTGGACGCTAAACCAACAACAGCCTTCCCCGTCGTGAGTCCAGATGGGTGAGTCCACGAATGTTAGTGACAGTGTGACATAGATCTGTCAGAATTTTCTAATCCTAGAGTTTCACCATCTGTTTTCAATCAGCAGTTAATGCAGGAGATAGGTGTAGGCAGGGGCATAGCACCAAATTCTGGGCCCTAGGTACAAGTCTTCTAGGTGGGCCCCCATGCTCAATTACTTAATATCTCTCTTACACATTTTTTGTCATGCTATAGGACAAGATAATAAATATGATCTTAGTTTAACCTCTATATTGAGCAAATACAAATGCCAGCATAATAAAAGTGAAATGCCCAGACTTCACATATAATTATTTTTATTTGCCAACAATGTGTTCAAACAAAATTCCTGGAATTTATTTTCCAGTAAATGCCCACTGACGGGTCTTCATGTTAGCAAAATCACTTATGAGATCTTTAAAGTCCAATCCTTTGGCTACTTGGCTTTCAATAGAAAGAAGAGCTAGGCTATTCAGTCTATCCTGGGACATTGTTTATCTCAAATAATTTTTCACCAGTTTCAGTTTGCTAAAAGCCCGTTCACCCCCAGCAACAGTCACAGGTAGTGTGCAAAATATCCTCAGTCCAATACAAACTTCTCCAAAAATGCTCTGTAATTGCATCCTGTATGGCATTAAGCAGCTCAAGAGGAGACCGAATGTGTGGAACTGTGGCACCATATATTGTTCTCAGGTGTAGCATCTCATTCTCAAATTCAGCTGTGAGATCCTTGTAATATTTTCTCATCAGTGCCTGGCATCATATCTTCATCTGCTCTTCAGTCATGTCTGTCATGGTTCATGGTGTTAAGCTTTGCTGATATATATTGATATATTAAATACATATGACATGAAATAAACCAGGTTCTCTCTGTGAATGTAATGTACTCTAAATTTTATAATCCCTGCATTATCAGCCAAATTATAAGATTGTCCGTTTTCAAGATCAAATATAAAGAAATTTAAAATAGGCTTAAAATATCTAACCAAGTCAATAACAATCCTCTAACACCAGTGTCATCATGCTATACAAAAAACAGTGGCAGCTTCACATTCCTGAGATTACCACGAATCCATCGATACCAAGTTTGTCCTGGTCCATGACTGGGGAGGAGCTGAAATATCCACACAGAGTGAACCTGTTTTTACTGCGAGGTCCGCAAATTAATTGGCGGCGGCCGCCCGCGATAATAATTCTGATTTATATATATATATATATATATATATATATATATATATATATATATATATACATATATATATATATATATTAATTAGTGTTTTCACTGAAAACACTAATTAATTTATATTTGATATTGATGGTGAAACTAAAGGCGTTTAACACTGAACACCTAACATGAATGCAGCTTCTGGGAGCTAGCTAATATCAGCTAAAACTGTGTTCTGCTGCTGCTGCTCACCGTCCTTCTACTTGCTTCTGTTCAATTAACTTTTTCTCCTTCTCCTTCTTTTCTTTTCTGGAAGCCAGATTTCCCTTTCTTGGGAAAAGACATGACTGACTCTCCTGTCTCCAGCTCTGGCTGTCGGAATCTGCGATGTCTCATTAGCTGTACATGCGGCCGTGCAGCCCCTGGCCGCTGGTGTGGACTTAACCACTTTGCACATTTTTAAGGGGTGATAGATGCCTCAGAGATTATTCAGTTATTATTTTTAAGGCCAAATTCTGTTTCTTAGCCTCTTCATCCAGGTAAAGGGAAGTTTATTAAGACATTAAGTAAGTTGGGGGGAAAAAACAACAACAATAAAACATTTTTATTCAAAGCTGTCTCAGGGCCCCTCCCTGCAGTGGGCTCTGGGTAAACGGTACCCTTTCCCCCCCCAGTCCGACGTCCCTGGGTGTAGGAGACTATTTTCATGTTCAGCATGCATGACACACTCAGAGTGAGCCGTTAGAATCAGAAATAATCATTAAATTATGGCTTTTCAGTGAAATACACCTTTAAACAACTTTTCACTGTTTACACCAAGTTTTTGTAACTGCACTTTTTAAATTTTATTCATTTGTTTTTTACAAAGCACATAAAAAATGCGTCACGCAATCATGCCATTTGATCCAGTGCTACATCTTAAAGGCCCGACTTAATAGGTTGTCTTGGTTATCGACATAAATGTAATGTGATCATCAAAAATTCTACACGGAGCGATGTCTGCAAAATCTCATTATTGTCTCGTGTTTCTCCCAGCCTCCCTTTCTTTTGGCTGGAGCACAAAGCCAAAAGGTTAATGCCAATAAGGATGTAACAAATTGGAATACAAAAAAAATAAGATAAAAATAAAAAACCTATGCATCCATTAAGCCTGAGAAGGATGAAGGAAGACTTTATCTTGTTTTATTTCCTGCTGGAGTGAGGTTGCTCAGCCAGGATGCAGGGTCGTTATCCTTATGCTGCCTAAGCTCATTTCTCTGACATGAGCCTTATCCTTCTCACTGTCCTTTACAAAGGTCACATCCATTTAACCTCATGGATGCAAAACAGCATGACTTCCTCTGCTGTCCAGTTTACAGGAAGTCCTTATAAGGCCTTATATGTGTAATGAGTTGATTTACATGTTATTTAATAAGCCATAAGACATAAGATTCCATAGCAAATAGGAAATCCATCTTATGGATCTGTGGGTACTGTTTAACCTGAAGATTGGAACTTTTTATTGCAGGGATTAGAAAACAGCTTCGTATTCACACAGAGACAACAGAAGAGAAAGTCAAGTTTAAAGGTTTAAAGATTTATTACTAAACAAATTAAACTAGACTAACTTTAACACTAAATGTATGGTGTAACTAAGGTGAATGAGACGGAGAATGGTGTAGTGTGGAATGTTGCTCAGAACCAGCAAATCCGAAGAAACGATTAGTTCTGATGGGAAATTAAGGTGATGTCTTTGCGCTAAGCTTTGGTTAGGAGATTCATAAACACATTTGACGCCATTCTGTCAGCCTACGTACCCTTTCGGAAGTCCTCGTTAGATCAGGAATGTCGAGGTCCAGCTTGACCCTCTCTGGAACCGAAGCCAGTAGGAAAAGCAGCGGTTGCCGACCAGACCATTCTTTGAGATACTTCCGGGTCACGACAGCTTTGTTGGCATTTAGCGAGACCCAAAACTGGGTCGTGATGGTTCATTTTTTGCCCTGAAAGGAACTGTTGCAGCAGTTGGAAGAGCAACAGATTTTATCCAGCTTGTTGTTGGTTCTTTTGGCTGAAGAGGAAAGTTACGGATTGGCCACTCCGACAACTTCTCTAGAACGCTTTGAACTGGCGTTAAAGATGACGTGGGCATAGTTTTATACTTCGGATGTTTTGGTTTATGGTCGAATGAAAAGATGACGGATTTACCAAGCACCACCAAAACCACGCCTCCGTCAGATCTGGCAGATTCTGATTGGATCAGTAAAGCAATGTGTCATGTCTTTACGCTACGTGAGATCAGTCCTAGTGGAAACACTTAAAGTCATATTACTTATTATATTAAATAGGATTATAATAAAATAATTAATATTTTGATTTCACAGATTGGTCACATCTTATTATTGACTAACACTTTGTTTGATTAGCTTTATTAAAAATAGAGTTCTTTGATTTATTAAAAGGAGAGAGTCATTTTCTGTATTCTTCTCTTGAGCTGGAAAGAAAGCAGTTTATAACTAATGTATGAGACCTTGAGGCCATATCTCATGCAGACTAGTTATGTGTCGGGGGGGATGACTTTTGGTGGAAAACAGTCATTTCGTACTGTTACATATGGAATTAATCATGAAACAGTCTGTGATTTATTGATTTGGTATATTGTCATTGAGGTTACCAGCTCCACGCCTCCTCTGCTGTAACAGTTTTCACATCAGGAATTTAAAGATTAACTCCCACTAAAGACTCAGTGTAATTCAATAAGGCAATTGTTTTTTTGTGAATGGTTGTCAAACAGTTTACCTACTGAAATGTTTCCTTTTTCTATATCAGAAGAAAATATTTATATATCACTCACTGCATGTTTTAGGTGTTTCCCCGCTCACCTGCTCAATAAAGCATGGCACCAGAATACCTCAAACATATAGAAACTACACTAATAGATTATTTTATTCATCCTTCTCTTTTTGTTATAACAGTTTGCGTGGTTCTACTGTCAAACAGCGTCTGCTTATACAACAGTTTGACTAAAAAACAACACAAAATGAGCTTTTTTGGATGGATTTGTTGAGGAACTGCTCACTGGCAGAAGGCTGCTAAAAGAAAGTAACGAGTGAGCTAATAAACTTTATCACAACAGTTTGTAGCTAAGTATGGTGCTCAGATATTACGAAGCCACCTAATTAAATGATGGATGGATGGATAGAAAAACAGATGGATTAATTGATAGACAAACAAATGGATGGATGAATCGATCAATAGACAAACAGATGGATGGATGGATGGATGGGTGGATCGATGGATCGATGGATAGATCGATTGATCGATTGATAGACAAACAGATGAATGGATGGATGGATAGACAAACAGATGGATGGATTGATAGACAAACAGATGGATGGATGGATGGATGGATGGATGGATGGGTGGATCGATGGATGGATCGATTGATCGATTGATAGACAAACAGATGAATGGATGGATTGATAGACAAACAGATGGATGGATGGATGGATGGATGGATAGACAAACATATGGGTTGATATGTGGAGAGATGAACAGATGGATGGATGGATGGATGGATGGATGGATGCAGTGGTGTAGTCTATGTGATACGCTGGTATACGCTGTATAACCACTAGAGAGGCTTAAGATTTTCCATGTAACCACTTAAAAGTGTCCAATGAAACATGACAAATCCCTCTGTATGCATCGTGTGTTCATTACTTTTGCTTTTAGGGACTAGCGAAACACTCATCTGCTTCTCCCCACTGCTCTGTATGACCTGCTGCCCTAGTCCCACCTTTCTTTTTCTCCCGGAGACAGCTCTGTGATTGGTTTGTTATTCAGATTTTTTCAGGTTTTGAATGCTTTTATAAACCAGCTGCCCCTGTAGCCACAAAGGCAGATGTAGAAAAACCTGCCAGTGCCACCAGTTTAACGTCTGAAAACACAGATAATGTGACCGATGTCAGCGTTACCCCTGGTAAGTAGAAGTGGCTAGTGTATAAGGTTGCTAAAGCTAGCTCAAGCAGTACTTGGATGCCATTGCACAGCCTAGCTATTTGAGAGTAATTTAAATGAGTGCAAGTTTACAGAGCTAATAAACATTAAATTAAATGTGAAAAAAAATTATGTGTTATACATTAAATTAAATGTGAAAAAAATGTGTTTTTCACATCAAAATTATGTGCTTTGTTGTAAAACCCCTTGTTTATTTTTTAGATGTGAGCTCCTGGCCAGCCGTGTGGAGTGAGAGCCAGGCTAGTTTAAAAACAGACATCCTTGGTTAGAATGGAGGGGAAAAAAGCTAGGTAAATACCAGCAAACATTGCAAGAAGACAATTGTGTATAAGAAATTTAGTTCATGGAGTGAATCTATGTAGTTCTGAGTATATTTAATAAATTATATGATTTCAATAAATTAATATTTGATCATCTGTATTTAGTATTTTGAAGTCAGAGATTTTAAAAGTTTAGTAAAATCAGTTATGATAGGCATACATTTAACAGTATAGTTTTTGTCACTCGTGGGAGTCATTAAAAAAATAGGAATATAAAAATAAAGTTTGATCACTTAATTTTCACATTTTATTTACTAATAGTGTAAAATTTTTAGCAGTTAATGATTCAAATTGTAGATGTATGTTGAGAATTAGTGCACTAGTAGATACTAGTAATACTGGTATTGGGAAGAATTTAAAATTTCACATTTATGATCATTTTTATTTACTTGCAGGATGTGCTGTTTGCAATACCACAAAGTCAACTGGTGTGCTGACTGAGAAGAGGATCTCCATTTCTGAGGAGTGGGCCTCG
The DNA here is from genome assembly GCF_043380555.1 of Nothobranchius furzeri. Classification (NCBI taxonomy): domain Eukaryota; kingdom Metazoa; phylum Chordata; class Actinopteri; order Cyprinodontiformes; family Nothobranchiidae; genus Nothobranchius; species Nothobranchius furzeri. The sequence continues at coordinate 37,752,611 of NC_091751.1, forward strand.
TTTAAGATTCAATCATCAGGCTCCAATGAGAACAGAGACACAGCACTGTACAGCACTGTCTTCACTCCGGAACAAGATTTGACGGCATGAGAATTTCACGGCTCATGAAATAGCTCAGGAACTTACACAATAGTGTGGACAGGATTTGTTTGGAGACATGGTGAGAGCTGTATCAGACAGTGTGCTGGCCGAAACGGATGCTGTGTTCAGGACAGCATATTATACTGCAAAGATGAATAGACCTTTTACTGACCATGACAATCTCATTGAACTTCAGGAAAGAAATGGTGTTTACCTGGGCACTAGTCTACACTCCTGGTATAGTTGCACTAAAATTGTGGAACATGTTGCAAAAGAAATGCAGGCAAAAATTGTGAACAGCATTGTGTCTTCCTCAAGCAAACTATCTGTTCTCATTGATGAGGCTACATCTGCCAGTCACAAGTCAGCTATGATTGTAAGTGTCAAAGCGTCAATTGATGGAGAAACTCCTGAATTTTTATTCCTGGAGCTGGTTGAGTTAGAGAGCCAAACAGCAGAAAGTATAGAAAAAACTTAACTTACTTGTTTGGACACTGCAGGGTTCAGTGAAGAGTGGCTGCAAAAAAACTGGATTGCATTTGTTTCTGATGGAGCTAGTGTTATGCTGGGCAGGAACTCAGGCGTGGCAACCAGGCTGACTGCAAGGTATCCTAACCTCTTCACATGTTAGGGATGGGTACCTTTGACATTTGAATTGATTCGTTACTAATTCCCGGTGCCTAGGAATCGATACCGGTACTTAACGGTACCAATTTCCGATGCTTTTGAGTGTTTATTATTTTAATTCTCTTCTATAATTAAATATATATTTTTCTCAATATTTAACAATATTTGATAAATATCACGATAACTAACATTCAACTGTTTGTATTTTAACATCGTCCTTGTAGTTTTATAAGCTAATAATTAAACTGAAGCAAACATCTTTACTGTGAACTAAATTTACTGTGTATCTTCATTCCTTTTGCAGTCTTTTTTCATTTGATTTTTCCTACTGGGAAGATAGAATTTCCGAGGAGAAAGCGAACACACCATTAGCTGATAACAACGGTGGCAATGGAAGCTAACATATCAAGCTAACGTTATCTTAAACAGTATATTTAACTGCTGGAGCAAATTAAAACGATGATGCCTCACACTTAGATCGTTGTCACTGGTTTCATCTTCACCCAATCACCCGTCGCATTTAGTAAAGTGAAGCCAAACTTTAGAGCGCGTTCATGTTCTTCTAGTCGGAAATTCGGAGTTCCGAGGAGAAAGCGAACGCACCATTAGCTAAACGGAAGCTAACATATCAAGCTAACATTATCTTAAACATTTTATTTACCTACCGGAGCAGATTAAGATGAGGATGTCTCACTTAGATTGTTGTCGCTGGTTTCATCATCACCCAGTTACCCATCACATTTAGTGAAGTGGACCCAAGCTTCAGCGTGCGTTCTTTCTACCTTGCTGCTCTGTTTACAACTGGCTCGCAGCGAGCAACGACATAACGCTCTTGCGCATGCGCAGCTGTCTAGGTAAGTTCTCGTTATGAAGGACGGGTACCGAAACGAGGCACCGTTTGAAATGACGTGAATTGGTGCTCGGTCGGTACTATGGAATTCGGTCGGTACCTTAAAAAGTACCGAATTCGGTACTCATCCCTACCATCGACTAGAGCTTGCTGTATCAGATGCAGTAGATGAGGTCGCATCAGTAAATCATTTTAAAGCATTCATGGACAAGATTCATAATCTGTACAGCCAGTCCAGTAAAAACTCCAGAGAACTTCTGGAAGCTGCACAAGAAGTTAGCTCACACGTTCAACAAATTGGCAGAGTTTTGAACACATGATGGGTTGCAAGCAGCTTCGGCACTGTAAAAGCAGTGTGGAGGTCCTATGGTGCGCTCAACAAACATTTCGAAAATGCTGCTGTGGACCAAACAAGGAGCGCAAAAGAGAGGCAAACGTATAAGGGACTAGCACATCGCTTGCGAAGCATAGAATTTCTTTCTGACCTAGGACTGATGTATGATGCACTTTCTGAACTGTCAAACCTATCCCAGCAGCTCCAAGCACAGTCTATCACACTTTTAAAAGCAGAACAACTACTAAAATGCACTATTCGTGTTCTGAGGTCCTTAAAAGACTCTCCATAGAAAAGTCAGTGGAAGCCAGTGAAGCAAAGGCTTCAGGACACTTTGGGTCTGTTCCCTTGGAGTCAAATCCAAAATTAAAATAGACATTTGCAAATCAGTTTCTGCAAAGCTTGATCAGTAATATGGAGAGGCGACTCTCATGTCAAGGGAAAATCCTACGTGATCTGAGCATCCTCGATTAAAGCAGTTGGCCATCTAAACCTAGTATCAGACATGGTGAGACCGAAGTAGAGACTTTGTAAGAAATTTAATCTGTGTGAAAACCAGGCTGTTAGTGGCATGAGAGACTTCACTGAGAACCAAAGCAGGGAGCCAGAAAACCTTAAACCACTGATCATTTGCTTGAAAACTATTCCATGTAGCACAGCTGAATGTGAAAGTGGTTTAGCCTAATGAGCAATGTTTGTACTGATTAAAGGTCTTCTCTGCTACTGTCTAATGTAAGTAATCTCATTATGATAAATATAAACGGGCCTCCTGTTAATCATTTTGAGCCTAGGATGTATGTAACAACATGGTTAAGAAAGCATCACTCTGCATCACAGACAAGAAGACAGATGAAACGTAAGGAGCTTGAGAACAAACACATTGTATAGGTACATATGGTTCAATCTGCTTTGAATTCTTTGTACTTCTGTACTTGTTAATATTTGAACATGTTTTGCTTATATGCAGTTACCTACTGTCCATGTCAATACAAATTCAACAGTTCTACAATGTTTGTTGTACATATTGAATTTAAATATAAGCATTAGAGAATTTTTGCAAAGTTAACTATGCAAATAAATAAATAAATACAATTCTCAATAAGTGCATGTGTCTGCTCTGTCTTCTCCATCCCCAGTGAGTCGTGGAGGATGGCTGTTTATACTGATCCAGGATCCTCTGGAGGTTTCTTCCTGTTAAAAGGGAGTTTTCCTCTCCACTGTTGCTGCATTCTTGCTTAGTATGAGGATTATTGTAAAGACGCTGACACTAGTCAGTGACTTGATGCGACCTGCTGGGTTCCTTATATAGGAAACTTTTTACTGATTGGATTAATGAAAAGTTCTGTATTGGAATGTTAATTTGTGAAGTGCCTTGAGACGACTCTTGTGATTTGACGCTATATAAACTGAATTGAACTGAACACATTGCACTAACCAGTGTACCTTTCAGTTCAATTCAATTCAATTCAAGTTTATTTATATAGCGCCAAATCACGACAAGAGTCGTCTCAAGGCACTTCACATAATAAACATTCCAATTCACAGTTCATTAAGCCAATCAGAAATAATGTTTCCTATATAAGGAACCCAGCACATTGCATCAAGTCACTGACGAGTGTCAGTGACTATACAGCAATCCTCATACTAAGCAAGCATGCAGCAACAGTGGAGAGGAAAACTCCCTTTTAACAGGAAGAAACCTCCAGAGAATCCTGGCTCAGTATAAGCAGCCATCCTCCACGACTCACTGGGGATCAAGAAGACAGAGCAGACAGACAGACAGACAGACAGACACACAGACACACAGACAGACAGACAGACAGACAGACACACACACACACACACACACACACACACACACACACACACACACACACACACACACACACACACACACACAAGTAATTTGTCTATAGTTGTATTGTGATGTCTTAGTAAATATTCTATTTGGTGAAAGATAAACTTTATTGTATTTATCTTAGTGGATCTATAATTAAACGGGTAAACTAGCAGTAGCACATCAAAAGTCAAGGAAACCAAAAAGTTATTATCAGGAGAGAGAGAATGTATTAGTGGTTAGCAGCAGTGTGCTAGACGATGGCCCCCTCCATGAGGCCACCACAGATCAGCAGAACATCGTTGTAGCTTCTTCTGGGGAGAAAAACACTTAGAGAGAAAATAAAATTAATAGCTGAAATTGCAGAAAGTAATACAGTTAAAGAGCAAATTGTAGAAGAAAGTTGTAGAGTGTGGAAAGTGGTCAGTGTATCCTCCAGCAGTCTAAGTCTATAGCAGCATAACGACAGAGATAAATCTGGATAACCTTTCCTATTTAGATGGAGGCATGTTGGAGGCTGGGCAAGGGAGAGTCGTCTTTACCGACTGTACACTCCACCTCCCTGTACTCCCCCACTTGTCCAGATTTAGGCTAACATCAGATTTTAACCATAGGCCCTATCAAATAAAAATGTTTTAAGCCTATTCTTAAAAGTAGACAAAGTGTCTGCCTCACCGACTAAGGCTGGGAGCTGGTTCCACAGGAGAGAAGCCTGATAACTAAAAGATCTGCCTCCCATCTTAATTTTGGATATTCTTGGAACCACCAGTAAACCTGCAGTCTGAGAGCAAAGTGCTCGGTTAGGAACATATGGAACGATCAGATCACTGATGTATGATGGAGCTTGATTGTTAAGAGCTTTATATGTGAGAAGGATGATCTTAAAATCTATTCTGAATTTAACAGGTAGCCAATGTAGGGAAGCTAAGACAGGAGAGATATGATCTCTCTTTGTAATTCTCATCAGAACTTTGTCTCTAAGCACAGTTGGTTGGATGGATGGATGGATGGATGGATGTGTAATGTCCAGCAATGGTCAGTTTTAAGTGCAGTTTGACCCTTCAACATCTGGTCAAAATGGAAACACAAGACTGCATCTGTTTCCTTAAATCTGCCTGCCTTCATCCCATCAGCTGGAGTTCAGAGCCTCTCTGCAGCTCTGAACACGTGATAACGTATTGTCAGCAATGATGTTCCTTCAAGGCTCAAGCTTCCCTTATCGTCCTACAGGATTCTTCATGCCTCTGAATAAGTGAACACTCGCAGCTCGGTTTAGTTGCTTAATCAAAGAATGAATTCTTAAATTAAATGGGAACTTTCAAAACGTGTAACAATCATTACATAAATGTTTTTTTATTGTCACTTATAATAATTATAATATAAATGAAATACTTTCATTAATCTGTGATCGAATGACTGAAGTTTGAAATGAATGTTATGATTACATTGAAAGATTTATATATGTGTTTCAGTATGTTGAGATGACAAGGCCATCACCTTTTACACTCACACAAGGACAAAGTAAAGTTAAGTCAAACACGTGACACATAAATATTTCTTCATCCCAGATCAGAGCATCCGGTATCTGAGGAGGTGTGTTTCTGAGTCTAAAAGAATTTGGTTTGCGTTAAGCTATGAAGTTAATTCTTATCAAAATGCATCAGACGCAATCACACTGTGTTCTACCTCACCCCTTCGGAGACCCTTTATTATAAGTGACAATAAACAAACGTTTATGTAATGATTATTTAACTTGTAAGTTTTAAAAGTTCACATTTAATTTAAGAATAAATCTTTGATTTAGCAACTAATCCGAGCTGCGAGAGTTCACTTATTCAGAGGCATGAAGAATCCTGTAGAACGATAAGGGAAGCTTGAGACCTTGAGGAGGGAACATCATTGTTGACAATACATTATCATACGATCAGAGCTGCAGAGAGGCTCTGAACTCCAGCTGATGGGATGAAGGCAGGCAGATTAAAGGGAACACATGCAGTCTCGTGTCTCCATTTTGACCAGATGTGGAAGGGTCAAACTGTACTTAAAACTGACCATTGCTGGACATTACAGATGGATCGATTGATGGACAAACAGATGGATGGATGGATGGATGGATGGATGGATGGATAGACAAACAGATGAAAGGATGAATGGGTAGACAAACAGATTGATGGATTCATGATAAACGGATGGATGGATGGATGGATGGATGGATGGATGGATGGATGGAGGGATGGATAGACAAACAGATAGATGGATTCATGATAAACAGATGGATGGATGGATGGATAGACAAACAAATGGATGGATAGATGAACAGATGGATGGATAAGGCTGAAATGTAGATCTCAGATAAGAAACAACTACTAGAACAACTAGAATTTTGGTCATCTTTATTTTTTTCCCTTCCATATTCAGCACAGCGTAATGATTAAAGTGGTTACCATGTCAACGTGACTGATAATTGTTGCTCGTTGTTCTACTGAATGTAATTTATTCAATCTCCTGCCACAAGGAAGAAGATATCGCTCCACTGAGTCAGCAGAAAACTGCTTAGTGGCACGGATTCATTTTCTGGATCATCAAAATTACAAGCAACCAATAACCAGGGGTCAAAGGTCAGAGTCCCAGGACCTTAACAAAGCAGATGCTCTGTCCCAGAAGTCATTTGTCTGACTGGATTATTGCCTTCACTCATAAAGATAAATTAGCCAGATATTGCTATTTCACTAATATTCATTCAGACTCAGTTATGCTGGTGTGATAAAGTTTTAATTTACACACATTTTAAATCTTTAAACTACAATTGTCAATGTTTGAATTAAAGAAACAGGTCAAAGGGACTGAAAATCATCACAAAGACTGAAGATGTTGGACTAAATGGTTCTAAAGATCAGCTTCTACACATAAAACAGAAATACAAATAAATAAATAAATAAAAGTTAAAGTTTAAAGTTGAATTTTAGCTTAAACAAAATAAACAAATCATTAAAAAAATGTATCAAAATGTTGTCAAGCTTTCACTTTTTAAAGTTAGCATCTCATTTTGACTCAAAGAAAACAAGTATGCTAAAGTACTTCCATGTTACAGCTAAACCCTGGCGTAGATTAAATGTAAATGCTGAAACTTCACATACTAGGACGACTCTGGGAGGGTTGCTTCTCTAAAACGAGAGGCTAAAGCCTGCAAAGCAACGTCCATAGAGTGCCTTCTAATATATATTACTTCCTAGCTCGCCCTGATATGACTCCCCTGACAACGCCAATGAAAGTGGGCTACAGTGAGCAAACAGATCAGCCTACTTCAAATATCTCCTCATATATTACAGACATAAAAAGTCATTATCCTCAGTGGAAATCGATATCCGACGTGGTCAAGATGAAGAGACCCCCGTGTGGGTTTTGGGGTCAGCTTACAAAGGAGCATTGCTGCAAATGATATCATTTTTCTATCATTAACTGGCCCCAAGGTCGATGGCCATGTTTAAACCTGAGGGATAGCATTACTTATAATGTCTGGTAATAAATGGCGCTCTGGTTGAGATGTGTTCAGCATTGATTGAACATGTGGACTGGTGAAAGGGAGCAGGGCGGAGGTTGGTAAGCCTGCGGTTTAAGTGTCACGTTTTCCATAGGATGGCTGCGATATTGAAGTGTTGGTGGGATTCTGATGGGCTGGAAGATTTTATCTGGAGTTATTATTGAGGGACTCTGTTGGTGTTTGTCTAGACTCGCCGTGTTTGTCTGCTGTCTAGTAGCAGCAGAAGCTGGGCCTCCAAAGTGAATCCAAACATTGGTTTGTCTGTATTGTGATACTCTTCTGATACATAAAGTAAACCATAAACTACAGACATGCTTGTATAATAATACCTTATGAAATATGCAGCTGCAACTGGATTGAAAACTAACAAAAAGAGATCAGTATAAAAGTTCTTTGTTTTGAATGGAATAATGATGCGTTAAAGATCACATCCTGACATTTTCTGAGTCTAAGACACGTTTGGTTCCCGCCTGAAGGCAGACAAAACAGGTGAAGGAAAGATCAGAAAGGTGAAATCCTGCCTCTGTCAGTCAATCAGATTAGTGTCATCACTTCAAAATCTGTCTTTTTAACTAGTGGGCAGATTTAGTCTATGTGGATATTCTTTCAGATCATTTCTACATGATCTGAGATCATTTGAGCGGTGACAGTCACTAAAAAAGCAGGTTGTGTTTGCTGGATGCTCGGATGTCTTTAGGGAAACAAAAGTTCACTGAAAAGTGATCCATCCCACCACATAACTGCAGAGTTTAGAATCACTGGTTTACTTTATTCAATATATTTTCTATAATTTTCTTTGCAGCGTTGCAGATGTTTAAGTTTGGGGAAAACAAACTTGCAATTGAGTTTGGAGTTGCAGAGTTTCTGACAACTACTGCTAACTAGTATGTTGTGTTTTGCATGTTTGTTAGCAGCGTGCTAACAATGTTGCAGAAAGTCTGGCCAATTTGTTTTCTACTGAATTGGATAAACTGATCATTGCAACAATTTTCTAAGCAGCTAGAGGACCACCACAGTGGTTTATTTGGAGAAACTTGTTCATTTCTCTAATCTTCTGATCTGATCAATGCAACTTGAGTTAGTGGAGTCCTGAAAAAACCCACAAACTTCATAAAAGCCACAGACAAAGTCAAAGGGAAATATAACATTTGATCAAATTTGTCCTTAACTCGGAAAAATTGTTGGAATATACTTGAAGAAAGGTGTTGTAGATCTGCAACACACTAGAATCATCTAGTTTGAAGAATTTCAATGTCAATATTGGTTGAAATGACCCCTTATTTTCCTAGTTTCTCTCTGTGTTCCGTTATGATGCCCACAAAACTTCTCATAACGAGTAAAGGCTGATTCATGCTTCTGCATCTGCATCAGTGCAGAGACACGCAATTCCTTGCGAGCCTACTGGAGAGCCCTCGCAAGGATGGACGGAGTCGAGCTCTCTTTTCTAAACACCCCTCCTTCGAGACGGACGACGCAAGCTTGTGATTGGTCAGGACGCCGCTGTTGTCTACACCGCCGCCATTGCGCCCTCAAAAACATAAAGAGAGCCGAGGTTAACTAGCGGCAGACATGGAGAAGCTTGAAGAATACCTCGCGAAAAAAACTCTAAAAATATGAACGTTTAATTCCCCCGTGACTGGAGGGGTGAAAAGATGCGCAGCAAGAGTTTTATTTGTGGACGGTAATAACAGGAAACGTGGGTTTAGAGATGGTGAGCGCATGAAGAGGTGGAGGAGGATGAGAGACAAATTTGTCCGCGTTAAAAAGTCTCTTATATACAAAAAACACAATATAAACACATTATCTTGGACCGGATACATGACAGGATACCACAGAAAAGCGCTACGCCCTCTGTTGTCCTGGTGGGGAATTGCTTTGCAACACTCCCCAGGAGACGGAGAAATATGAGGGCAAAAAACTTCCGTCAATCCGTGCGTGTCTGTCCCTGTTGGAGCTGACACAGAAGCATGAATCAGGCTTTAGCCAACGGAGCATCAAGGGCAGAAGGAGTCCATTTAAAGCTGCAACGGCTAATTTGGAAAAACAAATGAGCTTAAAACATTTTTTAACGCATCTCATCAACATTCTAACATAGAATGGCTATAAATATAATGTGGAGGTTGAAATAATAATAATAATAATAAAGTGGTTCTCTCACATTTGTCTAAAAACCTCCCCCAATAACACTGCTCAGACCATCCGCTTGTCGGTCTCACCAAACAGCAGCACTTCCCTGGGTTCTCCACTCATTACACACACATTTAGCAACAGAACACCACTTGTGTGTGAGGTTCTCTGCTCAATAACATTAGAGAAGGAGAAACAGCTGGCTGCTACCACTTCAACTTTAGGACAATCTATCAGAGTCCCAAAAAGAAAACACTGTTTGAAGTCACGGACAACAAAAGACGTTTGGACCTAGAAAAAGGCGACTGGTGTTTAGCACTATCTCGTTTCCTCTGGCATCGCAGGCCTCTGGTTCCGACGGACGCGAACCAGCGACGAAATCCGAAGGGAGGGGCGAGTGTTTTCTGTGACCATGTTTGCGTTTAAAAAGCTGGCTTGTTTGAAAATGTATTAACGCAGCTTTAACTAGCATGCAATAATGCACATATTAATATGGCTCAGACTGATTTTTACAGCACGTTGCGAAGGCCTAATGAGACTTTTATCTTCTAGTGAGTTGAGGCTGAGGCCCAGCTAGCCCTGTAATAAGTTAAAATAGATGATGAATTTTGCTTTTGTTGTTTTTCTATTTGATCTTGTTGAAAGGCTCAACTTTTAGGTCACATATTACATGAAAGTGATGAGATAACTACATCATAGCAGCACTATTGATCAGGGATATCACTTCAATCAAGACCTACATATGAGGAAAAGCTATTCTGCTGCTATTGTGTGACTTCTAATGAAAACACGCACGCGCGCGCGCACACACACACACACACACACACGGTTGGAGTTGATACAAGAGGCCCATATCCGGCCTTCTTTGACACAGTGCATCCACTGCTTCAGTGGAGCCAATGAGAATAGGCAGAGGGAGTAAAAAGCGAGTCAGAGAGAGACTTTGCTCCACATGCACTCGCTACTCCATTCAGCTCTGTATCAAACACAAAATCATCCCAAGAGCTTCTATGGGAGATCACTGGGTCGTGAAGACTGTTTGTCACTTAAACTTTAAAGGACATACTGGGTAAAACATCTACTGTCCTTGATGTGGTGTGCAGAAACGTAAATTTAGAAGTGATGGCTGACTCTGAGTGTGATTTTCTATGATAAGTATGTCACGTTCAGGAGGTTAGGATCCAAAATTGCAGAACACTCAGAATGACACGAGGCAGAAGCGGATGTAAAAGTAAAAAATACCTTTTATTAGGATGGGGAAACAAAAATAAAATCCAAAAAGGGCAGGAAGCCAAGCCAAAAGTCTAAATCCTTGACAAAACCAAAAAGCTCTCTTTCTGAGCTGATAACTAGAGATCAGGTGGGGAAACAAAAACAACGCTGACAAAGACATCAATGGACCGACACAACACAGAGACAAGACTAGCCTAGTGAACTAGACCAAATTCTTGCTTTGCAAAGTTTGGTCTAGGCATGCTCCATTGGAACCTCAGCAGCTCCTACCAGGACTCTGGCTAGCCAATCACAGCTCTCTAGAGGTGTTTCAAACACATAAAGAGCTGTGATTGGTCCATAATGGTGGGCCAATCATAGTGCTCTATCTGCTTAGTGAACAAATCACAGAGCTTTATCCGCTTTGTGGGCCAATCAGGGCACTCTATATGCCTGGTGGGTGGGATGATGCAACAGAGTGAAACAAGAGTATGTCACATTCATTGTCCAGTAGCATGCGGAGATCATTTGAAAGACAACGGTAGATCCCACCCCACAACCAAGAGCCGTCAATGGAGTGTGGCCAGACTAAATAATACATTTATTTAGTCTGGCTTGCCAGGCTAAGACAAGACAGGACTTACATAGACTGGGAGGAGCAATTAGGGAAACAGGAAGCAGGTGTGTGGAGTGAGGCTGGAGGGAAGGCAGGTGACAACAATTATCCAGAGGTGGAAAGAGTACTAAAATGTTGTACTTAAGTACAAGTATAATTACTTTCATGAAATTCTACTCAATTACAAGTAAAATTACCTGCCTCAAAATGTACTCAAGTAAAAGTAAAAAGTAGCTTATTTCAAATGTAGTCAGAGAAAAAGTTACTTAGTTACTTTTTTGACTGTGCAAGGACGGGCTCTTCTGAATAGAAAAAAAAAGACAGTGGGGTATAAATGTCAAAGTGGCCGTTTTTTTTATTAAATGAACAAATATGCATATTGAAGTACAAAGGCAGTTACACTGCAAACTAGTAACCCAGGCAGATCCTGATAGGCCTACCCATTATATCAGCCTCTCCAGTAGCAGATGATGGTCAACAGTGTCAAAGGCTGCAGTCAGGTCCAGCAGGACCAGAACAGAACAGTCCCCTGCATCACTGTGGGTCAGAAGGTCATTAGAGACCCTAAGAAGAGCTGTTTCAGTAGAATGAGCTCTACGAAAACCTGACTGGAAGCTATCATAGATGTTATGTTCATCAAGAGCAGCTGTGAGTTGTTTAGCCACAACCTTTTCCAAGATCTTGGAGATGAACGGAAGTTTAGAGATGGGTCTGAAGCTGCTATGGAGAGAGGGGTCGAGACTCGGTTTTTTAAGAAGCGGGTGGATTACAGCGTTCTTAAAGTAAGCAGGGACCTGACCAGAAACCAGAGAAGCATTAATAATGGAGAGCACGCTGGGACCGATGGACTGAAAAGCAATTTTAAACAAAGATGAGGGTAAGATGTGATGACTGTTGCTTGACTTGCTCCGCCCCAGCCTCTGCCATCTGGTCAAGATGTCTTCTCATATTGATCAAACCTGTTGAATGACAAATACATAACACATATTTAATATATCTGGCAATTAAGTTTTGATAGAAGATGCAACAAGAATTGTTTTTAGTAATACATGCCTTACAGATACTATAATTTGTGTCGACAGACTCGTATAATTGAACTTTAAGTATGTTGACAGGATTGAAATGAATAAGAAACAGATTGAGGTATGATATTAAATTATAAAAAATTACCTGCTTCAATGATATCGTGCCTCTCAGTCCAGGTGGTCTTGAACTTTGGAAGAAGGATTGCAGCTGCAGTCAGCTCAGGGTCTTCCATCATCTCACCAAAGTGCTTTTGGACACCACCCTGAATGGCTCTGAAGAGTGGCAGACACATCTTGGAGACAGTCTCCAGTCTGCTGAGTTTTTCTTTTAGCTGGAAGATCACTTGAGGGGCGGGACTAGGAAGCTCAAAAATGACCAATCAGAAAAAAGAAGGAAATCCCGACTGTACCACATTATGCGGTAGATTTCTAGTTGTAGTAAAAAAAAAATAAAAAATGGCATCTGGCAATGGCGCAAACATCTTTTATTTTTTTTAGAAGAAATGCTTTTAGCGCTTCTACTTGTGGTTTTAAAGACATCTGTGTCATTTAGAACAGAGGAAAGAGCCGCAGCGAACTCCGCCGCTGCCTTCGTTGTTTATGAGAAATTGAGCATCGCCGTGTATGAAGTGAATTAAACAGGAGGAGTCTGGCAGGCCAGGCTATCTTTCTCGTACCATTCGCGCCTATTTTCTTCTCCTACCCATCATTCATTGCACTGTAAGGTCACTGAACACATGCTTCACACTAAGAAGTTCAACTCACCTGTTGACTGCTCAGACATCCCTTAATTCCTTCTCACAAGCTTTGATCTTCTTAGGTGATCCTCCAGTCATCCGAATAGTCAGTTAGTGTTTCTTATCCTTTCCTTCGTACCCCGTAACACTCTCGTAACTTAATCACTCAGTTCTTCTGGTGCGCGCCTTCAGCGTCCGCAGCACTTCCGTGTTTAGGACTTATCAGTATAGACATATATGTACATAGACACTTCATTAAGCGCTGGATCACTCTCGAGTGCGTTAAGACGCTTCTACATAAGTATGTGTTTATACTCTCGTCTCTCTTCTTTGGTTATGTCTGAATCCAGTGCAAACCGTGCCGACACAGTATTTGCAATGTTGTTGTTTTTTTTTTACTCGGTAACGGATAAGATAAAAAATGTAGCGAAGTACAATACTTACAAAAAACAATACTCAAGTAAAAGTAAAAATACAGATTTTAAAAACTACTTAAAAAGTATAAATGCGCAAAAAAATCTACTCAATTACAGTAACGCAAGTAAATGTAATTCGTTACTTTCCACCTCTGCAATTATTTGAATAGGGAAGAGAACCAGTGGAGGGCAGATAAACCTAAAACTATATAAATATATATATAAATCTAAAGACTGGGGGAAGGACTCACACACACACACCAGGAACTTTTGAAGGACAGTCCAATGAAACCCAGTGTTTACTGACTGGAAATAAAACAGAGAATCTGTCATTTTGAGTTTGAAACAGTGAAAACAAAATTGTAAATGAAATTAGCAACTGAACCAAGACTGAATCGTTATTGGCTAAAACTGTGAGGACAACATCCATTTTTTAGCAATTTTTACAAAAGTATTCAGATGTTTCTCAAATTTTGTATCACCATCTTTTTGCTGTTCAGATGAAACAAGAGGAGACGAGGCCTCATCATCAGCAAAAACACAAATCTGACAGGATTTCACGAGTGACTGTTATTGCTGCAAAAAAAATCAAATAAAAACACAAGAACACTTTTCTATTTGAAGTGCATTATGTACATGAGGTAAGGCAATACCCTGCAGAAACTGGAGACACACAGAGGCTGTGAAATCACCAGCACCCACCTTCCCGGTGGTTTAGTTGTTGTGGGATCAGACGGTTCATTCTCAAAGAGACACAATTCCTTTTCTCAGATCCTTCTTCCCTCCTCACCTGCCCTCATTTCTTCACTCGCTGCTTAAACAGTGATTTAAATTTAGCAACAGTTTCACGTGATTGCACCTTTCTCTTTGCACATGTATTGCTATAAAATGCTGGATCTTTAGTTGCATCAGTAATAAAAAAAAGTCTCTGAAATAAAGGCAAAACCCACTGAAGTGAAGGCAGGAATGACTGTTTCATTTATTTGGCATCCTCCTGGTGAACGATAGCGATTTTCTCCTGCCTCTGGCTGCTCAGACACACAGAAGAAATTAGCAATTAGCTTTGGCACAGAGCTATTTAAAGCTTTTAAACACAGCAGTAAAATTTTAGAGTCGTTACAAGAGACCAACAGGGAGTCAGGGCAAGTAGGAAACACAGTATCAAGCAGGTTTATGTTCACATCTCCTAAACTTGGTAATAATTTGTGGATCAGAGCTAGGAGACATGGTGGAGGCAGTGACTAATTCCTGAAGAAAACAATACAGTTACTTTAATTTCAGACTTTTTGTTTTATTCACTTTAAATGTCATGCTTTTAAGTATTATCTGAGGTGATGAGTTATGCATTTTAGTGGAATGAAAGCCTGATGCACAGAAGTGTTGATGGTGAGTTCCATCTTCTTTATTTGGGTGGTCTACGGTTCTGAATCAGTCAATCAATCAATCAATCAATCAAGCTTTATTTGTATGGCAATTTTCATATACAAAAAAATACAGCTCAAAGTGCTTTACATGTTAAAATCACCCCATATAATCCATAATTCCATCATTTCCCCAAAAATATAAAATAATTATGACAGTTGCATTAAATGTTAAAAACCTATTTTATTAATGTTTTTATTTTGCGGGATAAAAGTCAGCTCAGAGTCGAAAATCACACCCAGGTTCTTCACTTGTTCAGAAGGATTAAAAGACATTGATTGTGTTTTTTGGTAAAAGTTTCTCTCTCTGAGCCTCAGGACCAATGAGTAAAACTTCAGTTTTGTCCTGGTTGAGCTGGAGAAAGACCCCCGTCTGAAATGAGCAATACATCAAGGTTAAAATCTCATCTCTAAATGAATCACAGAATTGTGTAAAAAACCTAGTGGGAATCGGGTCTAGGACACTGAATAGAACCTGATCATCATAATCATAGGACCTGAAGACCAGTATGGTGTGTAGCTGTGGGTGGCTGAAGGAAGCCTAGCCCATTGGATTTCTTGTACTGGTTGCCTTATTGTTAACTGTCACTAGCTAGCTCACCACTGAGGTTCACTGAATTCCACCAAGTGTCCTACCCAGTGAGGCTGACCTTCCATCAAGTAGGTTTTGCCACCAGATCCACTCAAAAGTTGGGTTTATCCTCACTTGTTGAGGAAGATCTAGGCTTAAAGGGAATTTGATCTGTTTCTTTATGTTTTGCTCATTCTCTTCAAAATGGCCCCATTCATCACTCAGTGTGTTTACATGCTCATCAGAAAACCAAACTATTGCTCTAAATGGACTGACACTTTTTTGTAAAAATGCATATAAACACATTGTTCTTGTTGAAGGAGAACTGGTTCTAATTAACCTGAAGCACCCAGATATAGTGGTAGGAACCAACTTCCTCTGCATGTAAACGGCTCCGTCGAGCTGACACCAATTACGTCTGAAAGTAATGAAACCATGGAAATGGTCTTCTGATAATTCCATTTTTGGTTCTTTTTAAAACACATGAAAGGTTTTTCTTTACCGGTTTCTCCTATGTATGTTTTATTGCTGAGTTTGCATTGGATTTTGTAAACGACTCCACATTTAAGTCCAGCTGGTATCTCTTGTCTTTTGGGTGTACTATTCTGTTTCCAACTGTTGTGTATGGTTTTGTTGGTGTGTTTATGTTGTGTTTTTTCATTGTTGCTCTTATTTTTTCTTTTATGCCTTTGATGTATGGTAAGGTTATCACTGGTTTTGGTTCTTGTCTTTCTGGGTTTCTGGTTCTTTGCTTTGGTTGTTCTTTTCTTTCTGTTGTTGTTTTTCTTTGTTTATTGCCCATGTCGGGTATCCGCAGGTCTTTAAAGCGTATTGTATGTGTTTGTCTTCTTGTTTACGGTCTCTTTCTTCTGTTTCCATGTTTGCTCGGTGATATAATGTTCTGATTACTGACATTTTGTGTATGGTGGGGTGTTCTGATGTCCATAATAAATTTTGGTCTGTGTGTGTTTCCTATATGTGTTTATGTTTAGGGTCCCGTCGGTCTGCCTGGTTATTTTCATGTCCATAAATGCTATGTTGCCTTCTGGTTCTGACTCATAAGTGAATTTTATGTTGCCTGTGTCGTCAATGTTATTCAAGTGTTGTGTTAGTGTTTCTGTTTGTCCTTTTGGTTCCAGTATGTCATCTACGTAGCGTTTCCATAGTTTTATTTTACAGTTTGGGGGCAGTGGCTATGGCTTTTTGTTCTAGATCTTCCATGCAAAACTCGCACAGGGTGGCTGATAACGGGTTACCCATGGCGAAGCCTTCCAGTTGTTTGTATATTGTGTCATCGTATGTGAAGTAAGTGGAGTTAGCCACCAGTCCTATCAGTTGTGCTATTTCATCTGCTGTGAGGTTTGTTCTTTTGTGTAAAGTCTTGTCCTGTCTGATTCTGTTAACTACTATGTCTCTGGTTTTTTTGGGTTGGTGTTTTTGTGAACAGGGATGTGACGTCATGTGAGATGAGTATGTCGTTCTTCTATTGTAATCTCATTCAGTTCTTTTGCCAATTCTATACAATTTTTGTAATGGGTTAGGGTTAGGGTTGTATGTTGGTGTATCTACACCTGCATGAGTGTACACCTACATCTGCAATAAAACATACACAGGAGAAACCGGACACCAACTCAATACACAAACAATAGAACATAGAAAGGAGTGAGAGAAAGAAACAAGTCGAAAACACACAAGAGCAGCAAAACAAGAAGCAGAAAGTACAATAAAGAAGTCAGCCGTAACAGTTCATTGCACAAGAGAAAACCATATAATGGACAACACAAGGATCATAAACACTGAACAACAGAAATACAAAAGATGGATAAAGGAAGCTATCGAGATAAGGAGACGTGGATGTGGAACCATGAACAGAGACGATGGGGTATACACATTGGATCGTGCATGGGACTGCATCATCGGAGAGGGTAGATCGGGCAGCAGAGGGCAACAACGTCCTCTGCTGCCCGCGGATAAATGGAGTAGGAAGTGACGCCACCATCAGCGTCAGCTCTGAAAATGTTTTGCAGTCGACAAACAAAACGTACATCAGCAAGGTAAAGAAAAACCTTTCCTGTCTTTTAAAAGAACCAAAAATGGAATTAGAAACTAAACACAGTAAGAAAACACCAAAGAGGTCTTCTGATAATATCGTTACAACAAAGTAACACGTGTAACACCATCAAACAGTACAGTACGTACCAGATCAGCTGTGCTGCAACATTGTTGTTGTCCACTCCTCTGGCCATTGTCCATATCATGTTCTAACTTCCTCCACTTCACTCCTGCCAGCGTTTGTTTACTATTTGTATTGCTAAAAGTTAACCGGAAGAAAGTTGACCTGAAAGGGCGCATGTCGCCCCCTACTGCACCTGAGCAGAACAAACTCCATTTGAGAAGTCGATTTTTTTACGTGTAAACAAGGATGAAGGCCCCTGGTTTTTTATCTTAGATCGACCTGGAGTGACTTATATGTGCATGTGAACACACCAACTGTGTAAAGAGCTGGTACCAACAGGGTGCTAAAAATGTTGTATTAGTATGTCTTTAATTGCATGGCTAGTTTTTACTCTGAATCTTAACAGCACAGAAATGCAAATGATTTCCTTCCTCTATCTTGGAACATATCTGACACATGACACAAGCATTACTTTCATGCCTCATAGTGCCAAACACATTACAGCCTTTTGTCAGAGAAGCAGTCACACTGTGCAGCCATTGTAGACCCCCCCCCCCCCCCCCCCCCGGTCTTTTCCATCCAAGAGCCTGTACAATTTCAAGCAGTCCTTTCAGAAAAATTACCCACCATCCTGAAGGAAATCATTCTTTCCTCTAGTCTGTGATTCAGTTAACAACTCACTTCTGCCAGGAAAAGAGATAAGAAAGACCGAGAGGGAAAGAAGGAGGAATAATGGCCTTCACCCCTCCCCAGGCAGCCAACGACCCCCTCTTAAGATTCCCAAATCATGTTGTGAATGACTAACAATCAGAACATTCACAAATGTGGCTGTTTTGCCATTTCTTTCCGCTATGATCTGAAATGCCAAGCTGAACCAGAAGCTAACCCCCCCAATTCACCAAACAGTAAGACCCCCCCAGAGTGCTGAGAAATCACTCTTGCCGTGTCCTCTTTGAATGTGTGTGAATTCCAAATAATACTCCACGGCCAAAAGCGGTTGGCGCTGGGCCACGTTTCTGAGGTCCAGAGTGACTCGGCCCCACGATGAGCAGAGCAGGAAGCTACAAGGACATCCCAGATAGTCCAGATTGAGACAAAAAAATCACTTTAAATGTTCAAGAGAGAAGCATTTTTATTTAGTTTTCTAGATTTCTCCCTTTAAACAACTTCAAGACTTCGGTTTTCCCTCTTTGACTGAGAAACAGTCTCATTGTTTGAGTTTCCATGCAAAAGGCTGCAAAACTAAAGGGAAATAAATGCTCCGTTGGTCTATGAGCAAAAAAGGTGTAAACATGTTTTTGTATTCATTCATTATGTTTGGATCTGGTCTTATAGGAGTTTTAGTCTTTGGTAGAAAAGCTTAAAGCTTCCTGCTGTTTCTAATCCTTTACTCTGCCAGCTCCTAATGCTCTGGCCGTTGGCCTAAATCATGACTAATAATTTCTTTGGGTTTGGAAAAATTCATCACTTGAATGTGGTTGGGCAGGTAGTGAGATTATGAGAAAAATGTCTTTTTGATGGAGAAAATTGTGATTAAAAACTCTAAATTACATCCATAGTTGTAAGATTGTACCTGCAGTACTGGAATAATCGTGATGCTGCTACTCAGAACCCCGTTTGCAGGTAAGTTACTGAGCACTCACAGGTACTCAATATAAACCACCCCTCTGGCCAATAATGAATGACGCTGATCAGACAATCAGACAACCACTAAAATAGACTCTTTAACATTATTTCATGACTTTTTCAGAGCTGTTCTGTAGTTTTTGTGAAAGTAGGAACAAAATAGAAGATCTAGGCTGTCCTTCAGTGAGCTCATGTCCATATTTTTTATTTTTGTTTTTTTAATCTATTTACTGAGAACCTCATTAGCTCCCTCCATAGTGTGGAGCTATTCTTCCTGAGGTCTCTTCCATTTTCATTACAAATATTTTACAAGCACCCCTTTCCCCACACACATACACACACAACAACAACAACCCTCAGAAGCTCCACAAATCATATAAGCTCAATTGCAATAACGATATAAAATGAAGTTACCACACACTTCAGTGTTCATGTGAATAGTAATGTAAATAAGTAAATACGCAGAGTTTAACAGAGGAATAAAAAAACATATCCAAGAATTAAAAATCATATCACGTCACTTCCATAACAAACAAAAACTATAGAAGCTGTTAACTCAGTCACAATTGCAATTCATTGTGCAAAATGTAATGTTGTGTCAACAAAAAAGCCTTTAACGTCTTTTGAAAACCTCTATTTTTCTCTAATAACAAAAATCTCAGTATTGCATTCCATGCAACCATGGCTCTGTAATAAACCGCTCTTTGCATTTGATTTGTTCTGCAGCGCGGTAGTGTGCACCTTATGTTGCTTGTCTGCCTCGTCCTGTAATCATGATTGTCTGAAAAAAATGATAACTTGTCATAAATTATTATAGTATTTTGTAGTTATTATATTTCTTATAAATGTTATCAGTGAATACTTTAGTCTACATTTCACTGTTAACCAGGCCAACCTAGCATGCATCATACTTACATTTGTTCTGTAATTACAACCCAGAACAATTCGTGCAGCTTTATTTTGAGCCACTTGTAACTTATATAAATTCAATTCACTTGTGTTAGATCAAATAACTGATGCATAATCTAAATGAGGAAGTATTAATGTTTGAACTAAATTTTTTATCAGCAAACGAGGAATAAATTTACAACAGTAATTGATTGTGCCCATACTTCTTCCAAGTTTCTGCAAGACATAATTTATTTGACTAGTCCATGACAATCTATAATCCACAATTACCCCCCCAACAAATTTGCTTCTTCTACCTGCTCTATCTCTGTATTACCTAGCATCAAATGCAATCTAGGTGTCATCTGTAGTGTATATTTAGTTCCAACTATCATACATTAAGTTTTTTCAGCATTAATTACTAGCCTGTTCATCCTAATCCATTGTGTGACTAAAGCCAACTCTTTTTTAAAAATATAATTTAATTGGCCTTCTGTTTGAGCTGATACAAATACTGTAGTGTCATCTGCATATATAGCCATGGTTGCATGTTTTCAAATTAAAGGTATGCCGTTAATAAAAATAGAAAACAAAAGAGGGCCCAAACAACTGCCCTGTGGCACTCCACAATCTACCTGACCCATTTCAGAATAACTGTCATTAAAATAGAAGTTGAATTTCCGATTTGTTAAAAAACTTTCTGCCCACTTAATGGCAGACAAGTGAAATCTATAACATTCTAATTTATTTAATAAGATTTTATGATCGATCACATCAAAGCTGCACTCAGATCTAAAAATATAGTACCAACTAACTTTTTATCATCTATTTCTTCTAACCAATGATCAGTCCATAAAACTGCTCTGAGCTAAACATTCCCTCTGCATTCAGAACCAGTCTGCAGTGTTGGCATCAGTTAACCCTGCAGGGTTCATCTCTGGCAGAGGACTGATGTTTCCAACTGCTGGAGGGAATCCGTCAGGGAACGCCGTGTGAGATAACTGCTGGAATGTGGCGTAGCAGAAGGTTATTGGCAGTTAGTGTTCAGGATTAGCAGCGTAACTTCAAATCAAAATTCAGATGGCCTCCTGAACAACAATGCTGGATCCCTCTGCCAAGAACACGTCCATTTCTGTTTGACTTGTGGAGCGGCAGGATGGGTAAACAAGAGCTTACTGCTGTGTGTGTGGTTTAGTGATGTAATGCAACAGGATTTCCGTCGCCTCAGTCGGCGGTGAGCGGACGTTCAGAGACGGGAGGCCATTTCTGTTAGAACATAAATGTCAGATTCATCCGTGCTCATCATGTGGTATGAGGTGTAAAAGTCCAATTAAAACTTTTGTTTCAAAGCAGAAAAACTAGACCAGCAGGGTTTTACTATCTGGTTTTCATTCATCTCAAAAGCTCTCGTTACATAAATCTGAAATTTCCGTTATTTGGAATGCTCTTTACTGTGAAACAAGATCCTGTTAAATTCCGCATCCAATTTAAGGTTTTGACCTTTGTCTACAACATTCTGAATGGTCAAGCCCCGGCTTATCTTTCAGAACTGATAAAGCCTTATGCTCCAACCAGAAACCTGAGGTCTGCAGACCATTTGCTTTTGTGCGTCCCGAAAATGAGGTATAAATCTCGTGGAGAGCGGGCCTTTGCGTTCACTGCTCCTAAACTCTGGAATGCTCTCCCCCTTAGTGTTCGACAGGCCCCAGAACTGGGTCGATTTAAGTTGGTACTGAAGACCTTCTTCTATCATTTAGCTTTTATTCAATGATCAAGCTTTTAGTGTTTTTACGTTTTATTGTGACTGTATTTTATTGTTGTATGTTTCTTTTACAATTGTTTAGATATAACCTCTTACCTCCTATATTTTATTTGTTTTTATCTTGGGGTTTGTCCTTTTTACTGTACAGCACTTTGGTCAGCTGTCATGCTGTTTTTAAATGTTCTATATAAATAAACATGGTATGGTATGGTATGGTAAGATCCAGAACCGAGTGTGTGAGGACTCAACGAGCTGTAACACTCCACTTATTTTATGAGTTATTCACCAGTATTTTATTTCAGCTGCCTGAAAAATCCAAATGCTAAAGAAATATTCATATTTTCTAACATTCAATTGATTAATTTCTTCAAATTGTGAAGATCTACATTGAACCTGATGCAGATGAACATAAACAAAAGAGCGCATGCTTCTGTGTAAGGAATTATAAAGTAATTCATGTTTGTCACCTACATTACATGCAGCCATTATGTGGATGTTGCTTGTCTGCAGCCGTAGATCTCAGGGAGGACTCGTATATTAACAGTAATTTTATTCACTGCCAAGTTAAGAGAAACAGCCACATTATCGCAGCAGCTCAGTGGGGGGACTGCTCGTAGATCTAATGTGGAGCCAAAGGCAGGTTGATCTCCCCCCCCCCCCCCCCCCCCCTCAGATAAAATTCTTTTTTACCCTCTCACACTGACATTTCTTACAGAAAAATCTTGTTTATTCATCAAAGTGTTGCCAGCAGTAAGCACTAAAGTTTTTGTTAAGGTCTGCCTGAATCAGAAAGCAGCGTAATCATGTTACAAAATAAAATTGTTCTTTTCTGGTAGATGAAAAAAGTGCTTTACTAGTTCATCTTTACAATAGTTTTGCGTTTTGCTGGCCTCTAAAACTGTAAACCTCTTTAACCCTTTAATGTCTGAAATATGAGATAATGGAAAGAAAATGGAGCTCTTGGGAACCGGCAGATCCTCCAATCCACAGGGGTGGTGTATTTGTATCTGACTGGATTTCTTATGAAGGTACTAATCCTGATGCTCCTTCTGGATGCTTTAAGGGCTGTTTGATGAGTTTTAGACCGGACAGATACCATCCCTTTATGAATTGACTACAACTGGCAGCCTACGGGCTCTCAGTCCCCTGTGGGGATCTCCCTCTCTTGTCACTCAAATCCTCAACATGATTGCAGAAATTCAAACTGCAACAATAATTTCCAAGACTGAGAACCTTCAACCACAAATATCCAAGCCCTCCTCCCAGGTGTCATCCTGGGTCTCCTGGACCCACCTGGAATCTTCCTCGTGTAATTTACACGAGTCAGAAGGAGGAAGACGTGGGAGGTGATAGTGACGCAAAAAAAAGCTACACTGTAATAAAAATTAATTGGTAATCATGTTGAGTCGTAGACGAAGCTGGCATAAATAAAAGTGAAGTAGATGTTGTAAAATTAGCATATTTTCTAACAATTCTCTTTTTCCACCACGAGCAGCCCTCTGCCTAATTGGAAAATTCTGGATGTCTGGATATCAATGGATGAATTCTCACTCGGCTCAAAGATCGAAACAAACAACAATAATTCAACTACTTCAAAAGAAAGTGTTTTATAATCTTTAGGAGTAATTCAATCATCATCTTGTCTAAAATAACACAAAACGGAGCTTGAACATTGAACAGTAAAATGGTTGCAGATTATTCAGCAAAACATTTTGAAAATGTTCACTAAAATGGACTCAAGTGACATGCATGAAGGCAACAGAGCAGTCTCCTATCTCGTACACGCATTTGGTCTCTTTGGTCCATTTCCTGCCCCTTCAGTCATTTAGCGCGGTGTGCAGCTTGGTCCTGTTTGGTTCAGGTATTTGGACCCAGTCACTCTGAAACTATTTGCAGAGCTTATGAATGGAGGTAAAGTTTTCTTCTCATCAATGATGCTCCAGTGAAGGATCCTTGGTTATTTCTGACTTCTGGAACACCACAGACAGATGCGTTATGGGTCTCTGTGTCTGGTCAAAGATCCTTTTGTGCTATAAGTCACCGATCTCACCCCCTCCAGATTGCTCCATCTCCATCATTTATACCAGGTTGTGTTTTATTCTCCTGTTAAACGTGATGATTCTTGCTGTCTACGAGCTCATGAGAGCAGGTTTTAGTTTTGCCTTTTATACAGATAGTGCAACTTTAAATTAGACAAACTGCATGCTTCTGTAAAAGGTTTAAAATAATAAGTCTGTGCCTAACCGGGTCGGGTAATTCAGATTGGTATCACAACAGAGACAATGATTCCTTTTTATTTGGCACATTTCATTTATTAACAGTCTTTACTTTCTTCAGTTTTTATGTATTTATTTTTTAGATATTTCCATCAGACTGAGGTTGTCCCAGGGCAGATATGCAGCAGAACACCATGAGGTGGTCTAAGTTATAAACCATTACTGGATGTTGCTTGAGCTCGACATTACAGCATCCTAAAGCCAGCCAAGGAGCTTAATGAACCGCGAAGGAGAAGGGTGGAGAAAAACAAACACAAGGGCTAAAAGTGGGTCAAGTTGAGCCTGCTGGGGAGACGTCCAGCAAGATTCCACATGTGGATCTGGGCTGGGTGGGGGTTGTTACAGGGTAGGGCTGACCCTGCAACATGTAGCCCCAATAAAGCACATGTGGCCTGGGGAGATCGTTTACTCCCGAAACCAGATGTGCACAAGCTCAGGTGTCAGTCTGTGATCTCCATCTGCCTGACTCACAGCCAAGTTCTCGCTCAGATGCAGCTTGCTCTCGCTGCGTGAACTGTCATCCTGCTTCAGAGCCAGAGCTGTGAAGGCTGATCTGATTTAGTTGTGTCACAGCGACACCTTTTCCATTCTTTGTAGGTATTTTATCATTACTTCATAACATCACTGCTGCTGAAACAATCAAAGATTAACTTAATTGCTTAGATTTATTGTCATGGTCACCACAGCCAGTTAGTCTGCCTCCATGACGGAGACTCATTAGCACTTCCAGCAGCACACAAAGACCCACATGGACCTTCCAACCATGTGTTTGACTCATTTTGACAACACTCGTTGTGATGCTGTGGTGCCCTGAGGCCAAAAAACTGCAAACTGGTGTCTTAGAATTATTTTAACCCTGGCTTTCCAATGCACGTCAAAGTGTAGCAAAAGGTGCTACGCAGCAATTAGTCGCAGTTACTCTGGATGAGCTCCTTCCATCGGCAGCTAAGTGTCACGTTATGCAAGCGCCCCAGAAGCGAGGGCAGGCCATCATTACGCTCAGAGTCTATTTTGACGCGCTACGCTTTCCAAACACGTCAAACTCTGCAGTTAAGATCGGGTCAGACAGGAAGTCAAACACAAAAGCAGTGTAGAAGATCCGAAAACTTTCAAAATAAATGTCATGTGCAGTACGTCATTTCCGGTGAACTTTTGTAACCGATGTAAACAGAACAGAAAATAACCCACCAACATTTTTCCTGCATTATTGTGTGTAGACATCTGTAATCATGTGTGGCGTTGCAATTCTCCGGTGATTACGTGACGTCGCGGGGTCTGTTGAACGCTTACACTCCCGTTTCGCGTCAGAATTGCTTCCGGTTGGGAACGAGCTTACGGGTGGAAGGACGCTATTACGTTACATGCGACCGCTTCCACGGCCAGTGGAAATCCGGAGTCCAGCAGCTAAACTGCATGCAACATAAACTGGAAATGTTGTTCACATTGATAAAAATCTAAATCATATTCATAGTTTATGGAAACAAATTATGAAACAAACACTTCAGGAAAAAAAGACACATTATTAAATTAGGTTCTTTTAGCTTCGGACATGAAGTTGTTTCAAGTGAAGACTGTCGTCTGCGGTCTTCATCAGAAATGTCACAGGTGTTTGTGTGACACGTCATTATCAGCTGTTCTTCTGGTGGGCGCAGAAAACAAGGAAAAAGCAGAGGAGCAAACGCTCAAGTCAGCCATCTCAGATTATTGCTAACAAAATAATCATGGACTGGGATCAAGGGAAAATTATCTACACGGAGAACAACCGGTTTAAACGTTGGGTCAGGGAGGCAATAGAAATAAGGAAACGTGAACATTGTAACATGAAAAGAGACGAGGGGGCCTATCAGCTGTCTCGCACCTATATGGACAATGGGTTTCTATAGGCTCCAATAACACATTTTTGAAAAAAATGGGAGGTGGCCACCACCGCCATTTTGACCGTGTCACAGGTTCCTTCAAGCCCAGACAATTCCACAAAAGGGAAGAGAGGTGGAGCTGAGGGTGGGGCTGTAAGGCTGGGATCAATTGACGACACCCAGTCGAACTAGCTACAAGCTAACCTGAAGCTAACCCAAAGCTAACGCGGGGGTGGGAGCTAAGCTAACGGAGGTAGCAACCTAGCTAAAACCGGAGTTAACTGTGCACAACACCCGATCTTCTCAGTCGGATATACGCCGGGCTGACCGCTGGGTAAAACCAGGTGGAACACAGAGGTCTCCCGAGACCTCCACAAGCCGGCAGCCGCACAGCAGACAAGCGCCGCTGTAATCTGAGATGCGCAGAGCTGCCGCTGGGGAGAACCGGGTGGAAAGGTTTCCATCCAGAGCTCCACAAGCCGTCAGCCCGCACAGCAGACAGGAGCCGCAGCGATCAGAGATGTGCCGAGCTGCGGGGAGCGGGATAAGGGTGGAAAACATCGGTCTCCCGAGAGCTCCACAAGCCGATAGTCAGAACCCAGCTCCACCAACATGTTATATTTCAACCCATTTTCTAAAGTGCAACAATATGTTAAATGCACTGGGTTTTACCCTATTACATTACCTAAGCTCATCTCGGCAGTGACCTAAAATACATAAATATAATTTTACTTACCGAAAAAAATGAAGTGGAGACTTCTTGGACGCTCTCTTAGTGCAATTAATGCCACAGCAAGTCATTTTGTCCAACAATTGCACAAAAAATATCCAAAAAAGAATGCACAAACGCTACAACTAATGGTCTAAGTTGAACAGTGGCGGAGCTTGATATGTGCAACATGTGCGGCCGAACAGGGCGGCAGTCTGGAGGGGGCGGCATTTAATTTCTTTCTTTTTTTTTATTTTTTTTCTTCCATCAACCGATACATTAACAAAACATAGAAATCACATGTTCTTCATAATAATAATAGTGATGAGTGATGTTAATAATAATATTTCTGTAATAAAAGCACAACAAAGTCATTGTTTGCGTTTATATTGGGATTTTATTGCGCCCCCTTGTGTCTGCCGCGCCTCTGTAGTGCGCTCTATAGCGCCCTTCATCAGGTGGGGGGCGGAGGGATCTCGGAGAGTGATGATGGAGGGATACAGGTACCGTTTCACATATCACCGCTCACAAACATAATGGAGAAGAAGCGGTCGAAGCCATCTGGTGCCCAAATCCGGAAAAAAAGAAAAGAAGAGGAGGAGGAAAAGATGCAGGTATGCATCTCTTTATTATTTAGTTGGTATTTTTCCCGCCTGTCCCCCAACTTATTGATTAACTAACCTCTCTAATCTGAACGTTTTGCATGGTGCTATGATGATCCCTTCAAATGTCTTGCTAGCTTCTTACGTTGCATGTATTTAGAACTACTTCCAACCGCTAGCTTTTTCTTTGTCAAATGAGCTTTTATGAAAAGCTAAGAGTGGGAAAACCGAAAGGCTGATAACCAAACGCTATCAAATTAAAATGAGTCTTTGAGAATTTTGCTGAAATACATTGACGGCGGGCGGCAGGTCTCGCGCCGGCGCCATTCGCCTTTCTTTTTGGACTCGGGAAATGAGCTACGTATTATTTACCCCACGAAAAACGGAGCGGCAGCGGGCCGCTGGAGGTGCCCTGCTAGTAAGATCCCGTTTAAACTGTAAACTGCCATAACATAAAAACTATAATAGCTAGAGCGGTCTTTTTTTAGCTGAAAGTTGAGACTGTCTCGCCTTTCAGCACTGTACAAGTGTTGCGTTAAGTGTGCTGCACAGCACACCGCGGCTATGTAAACTCACAGTGACCTTGAAGCAGCTTGGGAGAGTTGAAGAATTTAACCAGTTAAAATGGATTCATGGATATTTAATCAATAGTTGTGGCTCCTCTGGTCATTTAGTTCTTTGTGTGCTGGAGACATTTGCTGAATAAGGAAATAAAAACTTAAAATGACAAAAAAAAATAGGGAAAAACACTTGTTTTGTATTTTATCAATTATTAATGATCAATAGATTGTTGGTGTTTTAACTTCTGGTAAAGGAAAACACACAATTTCCAGGCAGCCCCAGTCTGGAGAAGTGATGGTGACATCAGCCGTTAAAAATAAATAATACTCTGAGGTTTTTATGAATAATTTGGACCTTTACTTGAGTATTTCTCTAACAGCAGTACTTTTACTTGTAAATGAGTAATATTTTAGCAATGTAACAGTACTTGTACTTGAGTACAGATTTTCAGAATTCTTTCCACCACTGCTGAAAACTGTAAATGCTCATTGTAACATGTTAATTAAAATGCTAAAGCTACAGACGTGACATGAAGATTGTATTGTTTGTTTTATGCAACATCAGGAGCCCTACGCAGATATTTTGGGATGACATCAGCTGCCACTGAGGAACAGCCATCTACCTCCACTGCTCATTCCAGTAGGCCAGTATTTGAACTTGAGGAGGGACAGTCTGCTGGCACCACATCTCCCCAGGAAGATACTTTAGGTGGGTTTTGCACACGTGTGTGTGTCCAGCAAACATTTAGCTATAGACATTTAAATAGTATTTTCACAGAATATGGGAATTGTTCCATATAGCAATGTGGTGAGTTATGCTTCCATTTTTTGTCAATAGAGAGACCTACCAGTATATGTGAACTTGATGAGGGACAGCCAGCTGCCACGTCTCCCCAACAAGATATGTCAGGTAAGTTTTGCACAAGTGTGTGTGTGTGTGTCCTGCAAACATTAGAGAAATTTGAATGTCACATATTGTATTTTAATAGAATATGTGAAATGGTCCACATAGCAATGTGTTGAGTTACGCTTCTGTTTTTTGTCAATAGAGAAGCCTGAATGATCAACCAATGGGTCCCATTGAAGGTGATGATGAGCCTCTTTCTTCAGACCCAGCCAAGTGGCCATCACCAATTACCAACAGCATACGCACAGAGCTAGTTCGAGGGGGACCTACCAAGGTGCCAACTACTTTCATATTTCCCAGGAATGAAGGCGATGGCAGGTGTTGTCATCATCACTATTTCAGTAGAACTTTGACAAGTGGTGAGAAGGTGGCCAGGAGCTGGATGTTGTATTCAGTTAGCAAATGTTGTTATATATACACTCCACGCAATTTGAAACAAAGTTGTAGGTGTAAATTTTTTTCGTGTGTGTGTGTGGGGGGGGGTCACGGGGGATCTCGCACAGGGCGCCATTTAGGCCAGCTCCGCCTCTGAAGTTGAAAGACTGAAAATGACGGAACAGTTTCCAGGCCAGACCGAGGCTCAGACTGAGGCCTTTCCACGGAGCTAGCTCTGTGGTCACGTGGGTCTGATGCTCATTAATTATACAGAATTTTAGGCTTTTAATACAGTTAAACAGAAGAGTGAGAAAAAAATTCACCCCCCTCAGAGTCGTCATGAGTGTAAACTAGATAATTTAAACCAAAAACATGTTCTGGTACCAGGCTGTAAACATGCTTATTTCTGCTGTGAAATTGGTATTTTTAACATGGGAGTCAATGAGGATTTGCTCGCTTCTGACACCAGCCCCCAGCGGACGAGGATGGAACTGCAATTTATTTCACTTCCGCATTGGACTCAATTTCTGTCCCGCATTGTGGGGGCTTGGATTCCCTTCTCCAAAGATCAGCCAGCAGAGGTGGGCGTGACCAACCCGGCAGATCTGACAGATCCGGGTTGGTCACGCCCACCAGAAGAACAGCTGATAAAGACGCGTCACACAAACACCTGTGACATTTCTGATGAAGACCACAGACGACGGTCAAACATGTAAAGGTAACTCGAAACACCTTCATGTCCGAAGCTAAAAGAACCTCGTTTAATATTTGAAAAGAGGACATAATGAACATTGTAAAGGAAAAAAAATACACAGATGCAGGGAAGAGACTCAAGACGGTTAGAGGAATCATGGCCCGAGTTGGAGTTAGGTGAAAGTTACAGGATGTAAGCATCACGCTGACCTGATTAATCCATCCTGATACTCTGGTCATCTGTTTTCTATCATTTGGTGTGTTTGTGATATTGAAAGCATTGTTTTGTTGTGACCAGTTGTGTATCTGCAGGCTGCAGGTGATTACTGGAATAAAACACAGGAAACAGATGACGTTAAAGTCCAAACTGTCATACAGTCTTTATGGATCGCTGTATTTTATGCAAATGAAGATTTTCGACATGTTTATTTACTTCATGCAGTTGTTTAAGTCCTCAGAATGAATATGAAAATTTTACTAAATGATGGCTGCAGCCTCATCAGAAATTAAACTTTCCTTTTTCTCAGTTTGTGAGCCGTCTGTGACGATCACATAGGTTTCACTTTTGGACCAGGATGTTTTTCATGACCTAGGACCAATGCTGAATTAGGCAGTTGGAATCATTCTGCATCATTTGCGCAACGTGCATATGCAGGAAAACTTCATGTATAAAGCAGATATAACTGGTTGTCAGTCACTATGCTTTTTGGATGTAGCTTCAAGCTAGCTTCTGCCTTTCTTCCATAGATCTGAAATAGAAAAACATGTAGAGAATCTCCATGTGCAAGAATAATAGTGATCATGTATTAAAGCACAATCAGACCAATGCACATTGCTGTTGTAATCTGTGAATTTCCACAGAATGATGCAGACAGAGATCATTTCGGGCACTTTTGAGGCCAGGACTGAAAACCAGTGTGGTAATAAGGAATCTAAGTCTCCTCCCTTTCTGGTCAGCTCATGGGTCCCCGGAAGAACAAAAACATGAACGCAAGTCAACGGGAATAAAAGAGCTATTTTTTGGATCGCACGTACGTTGTACTTCTATTTAAATGAAAAGTAATGATGGCTGCTTCGACCACGCCAGTCATGTACTTGTAAAAGTTGGTATTTAGCACAACTTCAGACAACAGCATGTCACATGTATGATGCCACCACAGAATCTCCTCCCCCCTAGCATAGCTGCTACTTACCACATGACCAGATTTGTGGTGGTTCTTCCCTCCTGAAGAAGGATTTGAACTTACAGCCATTTTCCCAATTTTTCTCCGTGTCTGCTTCGATGACGTCACTTTGGTGAAGTGCATTTGTAGTCCTGGACTTATTTTCACACAAAACCTAAAATAGCATTTCCCCCATCCAAAAAAAAAAAACCACTTTCTTGGTATCTAAGTGCATCTTTAAAATTCATGGACATCATATGAGAAATCCATGGCACACAACAAGCGGAATTAGAAAATGTTTAGCCCCGTTGACTTGCGTTCATCTTTTCGTTCTTCCGGGAACCCATGGTCCGGAAGTAATGTCCCTATAAGAAATGCTGCTGCTGCACAGAAAGTCTCATTCAGCCACAAGCTTCTATTCACACTAGCATGCCGTTATGTTTGTTGATCCTAAAATCATTTAGTCCATTTCAAAAGGCATCATTCCAAAATCTGTAGAAATGTACTCCCCATTAAAAATTTTAGGATGCAAAACAACTGATTGGGATGGAAATTACATTTCATAATCAACAACAAAAGTTCAAAATTCCTTCTAATTATAGAAAAGACCAAATACTTTTTGGTTTAGTTCTTGCCCTTTGTTCATTTTACCTTATTTCTAAGATATGTAGTCTTTGTCCCGGAACATTTTCTTGTCATGAGCTGAACTTTGAAGACCCGTAATGACGCCAAACACAGTTAAAGTATATAAAATAAAGTCTTATTTTTGGTGGAGTTACCAGATGGGCGAGGCTGGAGACAGAGTCGGAGACAGGCGAAGGTCAAAATGTCAGGCAGAGTACAAGGCAGGGGTCAGGAGAAAAACGAGGTCCGGAGGCAGAGATCAGGCAGAGAATGACAGCGATGGCTGGAGAATTTACTGGCACAAAGTTTTCAATAATCTGGCAGAGACTGTGTAGCAGGATGGTTCTTTTATAGCAGGGGAAGCAGGTGTGTGAGATGAGCTGAGGAGTCAGGAGCAGGTGAAGTGGATGAAGCCGATGACAGGATCAGGTGAATGGAGTTGATTGTGGTTGCCAGGGAAACAGGGCTTGTCCGGAGATGGGTGAAGGGACCAGGTGAGCTGAATGAAGGTGAAGTGAGGAGGCAGAGGAGGGTGAAGGATGAGAGTCATGACATTTCTACCTTGATGACATCTTTTAGTTGTTTTTTTTTTTGGCAGCTCAGACTCAGCCTTTTGATTTGGTTTTATGATGGATGGTGTTGTAACAATCCACAAATGTAGAGGAAGCCAACAAGCGAAAGTCTGCCAGATTAACCAGTTCTGCTTTAAACAAGGAAGTGAGTTTAACCCTTAGGGCCCTAGGCCTTTTTCTGACAAATCTCCTCCAACATGACATGCCCACACTTTGATGAGTGTATTTCTGTTACCACAGGGTTATTTGCTTGGCCTCATTTTAAAGAGACTAATTTTGGGACTCATTGAGATGTGTAAAAATGTGTATATGTGTTGTTGATCAAGTTTAAATAGTTAAAAAAAATGATTTTTTTTTCTTTTCCACGTGACAATTTTTTTATTTGAAGATGAATACCTGTTTGGAAAAGGCAGCAGTAGCATCACACCTCAGTAATTTCATGAGTTTACATCTTTACGATAGCTATACAACGTCTGAGATAAAGTGAAGAACAACACTTTTACAGAGACATTTCAGGTGTGTTTGTGGTTTATGTTTCTTTTATTTTCTTGTTCAAATGTTGGCAGAACTCATCCTCTCCTGCCTGAATAAGTGAATAAATAAATAAATCAATCAATAAATAAATTGCATTAGAAATAGTCTCATTTTCTTCCCAGTTTCAATAGAAGTTCCCACTTTAAAGAGATGGTTGGTGATTTTTAAAGATTGCATCCAAATATCTTTTGCAAATGTGCAACAGTGGCATCTGCCCATTCAAACAAGAATTAACAGATTTTCTCTGCAAATCGATTTGGAGGTAGCATGGCACATATCCGTCTATTCAACTCAAGATTTATTTGGGAGTAAAACTGCAAACTTTATCCTAAGATTGAGTTTCTTCTCTTATTCACCTCACATGCAAGAACAAATAGTCCAATCATAAAACTTACCAAGAAATGAAATATAAAGCTGTAAGTGTATAAGTCTAAACAGGTTTAAGTTACATGAAGCTGAAAGGACAGGTCAGGACAACAGAGTTCAGCAGAGTACATGAGGGAATGAGGTTAACTGTAATGGGAGGTCAGCTCTGATAAAAGTCAAAGACACGAATGATACAGCAGATCTGTAATGACCCGCAGCCGACCGGTAACTAATCTTCAGAAGGAAAATCCAGCAGCAGAGCATGAAGGATTATTGCAGCGTGGGCCAGGGTCATTAGTCCTGTAATTTGACTGTGTGATGGATATGGAGCATGTTTAGTACCTGAACTCCTGCAAGCC
This sequence comes from Nothobranchius furzeri, assembly GCF_043380555.1. Lineage (NCBI taxonomy): Eukaryota > Metazoa > Chordata > Actinopteri > Cyprinodontiformes > Nothobranchiidae > Nothobranchius > Nothobranchius furzeri. The sequence goes on from NC_091751.1 coordinate 37,786,054, forward strand.
TGGAAATGTTATGTCAGTGCTGACCAAACAGCTCTGTCCTCTCCTCCACTTCTTGGTTTGTTTAATGGTCATTCGGGTTGTTTTATGTTATCAGCCTCGCCTTCGAAAGCTCCTCAAATCCCTTCCACATCACAAACTTTAATGTGACTGGGGTGAGAGGGCTATTTTAAATAAAATTTTAACTGAAACAAGTCATCCATTTTTTAAGTCATTTACTAGTTGTATTCATGATATTTTCATTTTAATAGCACCATAAAAACCCAAAACTGTGACGTCTGAGCAGGTGTTTGTCAGCCAAACGAAACATCTGCAGTAGAATTAACATAAACAAAGATGGACAACAAAGTAACAAACAACACAAAGTCCTTTTAAGGTTTAAACCACTTTTTACTCTGTCTGGAAATGTGGGATAATACATTTAAAATCCTGCTGACTCACCTGCACACTGTAAAGATGTCTCCTTAGCAACAGATCATTAAAGAGACAATGTGTATTTTTTTCCAATAATTTCTGGAAATATTCATGAAAATGTTGTTGAAAATGTATGAAATGATGCCCAGTTGTTGAAAACTGTTGGTGGCTTTATAACAAATAACCATAAAAGTCAGGTCTACAACACATGGGAGCAGGTCTAAGTCTCTGGGTGACGCCGTATTAGAAGCCATGTTACCTTCTACGGGAGCCCATGAGGGAAAAATTGTATTTACTGATTTGTGACAAACGATTAAAAACTTTCATCATTCTTAAATGTTGTTGTTTTACACATTTACCTCTTCTCTTGTTGCCAGTGATGAAAGGGAGGAGTCTGATGTGCTTGTCATTTTGCTAAAGTTAGCACTCCTCAGGGCTTTTTGACCCTAACGGGCATCCGTTGGTAAGGTCTTACTCCGAAACAAACATACTGCTTGCTTGCAACGATTCAAGTATCTACTGCCCCCTATCGCCAGGAAAAATGCACACTGTCACTTTAAACATACATCCAGAACCATGTAAATCCACAAAAATCCAACCCTAGAAACCTAATGAAGTTTATTTTTTGTTTCTAGGGAAGAGTGGCACATCCACTTTCATTAAAGGGGCGGAGCTTCAAATGAACATTGCATCCAGCCACTGGGGACAGGTATTACATTTAAGCATCAACAAACTATGTTTACTTGTGTAAAGTCATGATTTATGGTGCTTCTTGCAACTAGCACTCGGAAAAATAAATAAAAATACTGGTGAATAATTATACTTATATATATTCTCATCTCACCCTCCGCAGGTAGTCTCATGTTTCAAAGCTCCAGTCCTCTTCCAGAGGCCTGGCTTCTTGAGGGTTCTGTGTGTGCAAAATGTGTTTTGTGATAATAAAGAAATGTTTAATATAAAAAAGAGCAACAAGATATGCATCACTTAAGGTAAACCATCCAGAAAAGGCCTTCTAGAAAAATTTCAGCAATATTCCTGACTTCTAATTTCCCTCTGGGATTAATAAATTATTTTTGAATTGAACAGAATTCATTATTAATGGCTGGCAATAAAAGGTGATTTCTAATGACAGGGAGCTTGATTAACTTCCATTACATTAAGCAGGTCTGATACATGGTGTACATGTAGAGCGGGAGCAGGAACAAACCACACACACACACACACAGAACAATGATAAAATGTCTCGGGCTATTAAAAAGATTTACTGTGTAAAACCAGGACAAGTTAAAACATTGGCTGGGGCCTAAATATGATTCAGGATGAAGCGTTTCATCAGAGCAGACTGTGGCCGTCTGCCACACATTGTTCCTCATCCAGCTTGTTTCAACATCACAACACAATATAATCTGATGAGCTCTCAGAATCTGCAAGCAGACACAGAACCTTTTCTTTTTGCTAACGTTTTCTGTCACCCCTCTGCCATTCTGCAGAATTACCCAGCAGGCCTCCGAGCTCTTCCCAACAGACAGCAGGAATAAATTGTGTGAACATTTTCTTCTCGATAGCACACAGGTCATGTGAGCATGCCCATGTGTTTGTGTGTGTGTGTGTGTGTGTGTGTGTGTGTCGTCCTATTGCGTAATAAGCAGGTTACAACATTGAAACTTTGGCATACTTTGGCTGGAGCCCCATCTCACACACACACACCTACATACCACACAGACACACACACCACCCTCCTTGGCTCCAAGCACAACCACAATTACTCCCTCATGCAGGCTGTGCAGTACATACTATCCGCCCATCCCATAACTCTTCCCAGGGATGTAAACATCTGCAGAATGTTCTGATGCAAAGTGTTGACTTGAAGTTTATGAACGTGCCGCTTCGTGCACAGACACGTTTGCAAAATGCGCTGTGGCAAGATTACAAATAAAAACACCGACTTATTGGAGACTTTAGGTTCAGGGCTGTTGCGGATTATTTGAGGCTGGCCTCTTTAATTGAAGGGAAGTTGTATGCTGCGGCAAAGATTCCCATTTTGTTTATTTAAATGCTAATGTGATAAATGCTTGGCAGATTTTGGTTATCAGGGCATCCAATAAGCATTCAAAGTTCATTGGGAGGGTGAGGAAAGGGAGGTCCGAGGACATCCCCATGAGAAATATTCCATGATTATCTATTAGCTAGGCCAAGTGATGTCAGGTTTAATACAGTAATACAGTTGGGAGATGCAGAGCAAGACCTCTGATGCTGACGTCACTTTGGCCGAGAGAGGTCAACATTGTTTATGAACTGAGAGATAATACAGAATAATAATGGGTTTTAACTCAAACCCTCTGTGGATTACTCTTTCCTGAACGTTTTCCCAAGAAAGTCCACAAAGGTGAGGTTTTTTTGGGCATATTCCCATCACGCCGGTAAACTTCCAGGGAAACAGCAACACAAATCCTGAGGAGGCGTTTAGGGCAGCAGCAGAGTTGACACACAGCAACAGCTAAAATATGTATGCCTGTCACCCTGCTGAACAGCTAAGCTAGCTCACCCTTTCACACATTCAGCTCAGTCACACACTCACGCTCAGAGGCCTCTGATGGCCGAATGGTGGTTAACTGTTAATAAACCATCCTCTTAGAACTGGTTTCGCCTTTTAGTCATCTAGTTCTTTAGAGCTTGCATCTGTTTAAATGAGAGGCAATGCAAATCTTTTTTTTTTTTACCGTGTCCTGTCTGGCTGTGAAGCAAACAGAATTAATGTCTGAATGCTGGTAACAAGCCTTACAGATTTACTCTCAGGTGGAGCATCTAAGCATCTGCTTTTAATGTCGCGCCTGATACTTAACACTTTATTGTTATTGTTTTTTTAATGCTTGCAATTCCGACCAGACACGTAGGAAAAGGTGAAGGGGGGGGGGGGGGTGTCCAGAAAAATATACAATCAATGATGAACAAGAGTCTGCTTCTAGACCTGCAGAAGGAGGGAGAAGAAAGAAAATAAGAAAGAAAAAGGGACACACAGCAATACAAAAGGAGCAAGCTATCACTGCGTCAACCTGATGCGGAAATATAAAATCAACATTGTTTAACTGAACAATCACACGATAATAAATCACAGTGCATTAAGTGCCAACCATAGCCTTAAGACATGTGTTGAACGTGCCCAAGTCCATACTTATGAGAGCACCATGTGAGCACCTGTGTGTGTACCTGCGCTTTTATGTGTAAGGTTTCTTAGGAGTGTGAGGGGCCACAGATCTGTCCCCCAAAGATGTGTAGCAGATGAAAGGAGCTCCAAGTCTCAGAGATCCAGGAGCTGCCCCAGAGCGCAGGGACCCCAGGGAGACTGCGCAGAGGATTCCCCCGGGGGGCCACAACCAGCAGCCGGCAGAGTCCCGGGAGATATCAGCGGCAAGCCCATAGGCCCGCCGTAGCCTCCCACCCCCAAACAGTCTGAGCCCGGAACCCAGCGACCTGGGACCCAGGGGCCACCACCCCCGCCCCCCGAGGACCCAGCGGAGCCCAGGGACTCAGATCCCACCAGGCAGCCACCGGGATTGATCAGGCAGATGTGAAAAATCTTACTAATGCAAATCCAAAACTGAGTAAAAGATCCAAATACAAATCTAGTTCATAAAAGCACAGCTTCCTGTGTTTTATCTTCCTTCATGGGATCAAGAAGTGCCTTTAGAAGTGTCCTTATGGAGCACTCAGAGCTACATGATGGTGACTTGATCTGCAGTCAAATCCCCTAAAAGCTCATTAATATTATTACAGTATTGATGATCTTTATTTGCTTCAGAAACACAGTTTTAGTCTTCTGATCTGCTCTTTTAGCTATGTCTGAATGCCAAGATGAAGTTCTGCCTCATCTTTAAGAACTCTCAAGTATTTTTTACAGTGTTATTAATGCTCATTGCATATGATCGGACCTCTAGAGCATGTTCAGGTGGTAGAAAGTGGTTCTTCTCAACTTTTATCAGGAGTGAGAGAAGGTGAACTCATCACACCAGAGCTGGGCTCCTCGTCTGCTACTGGGTTGGTTTTAAAGTTTTAATGTTCGTATTTGAGGCTCCATCTCAACTCCAGGATCTTCTACACCGTGCTTCATCCAGAACACGGAGGTCAAACTACTGGATGCTTTTAGATGTTTGGAGGTCTAAATCATGCTTCTGCGTCTGCGTCAGTGCGGAGACACGAAACGCCATTATCCGTCCTTGCAGGCCTGCTGGAGAGCCCCGCAAGGATGGACGGAGTCGAGCTCTCTTTTCTAAACATCCATCAGTCGAGACGGGGAACGCAAGCTTGTAATTGGTCAGGGCACCACTGTCGTCTACACTGCCACCATTGCACCCTCAAAACATAAAGAGAGCCGAGAATAACTAGCGGCAGACACGGAGAAGCTTGAAGAACACCTCGCAAAAAAACTCTAAAAACATGAACTTTTAATTCCCCGTGACTGGAGGAGTGAAAAGATACGCAGTAAATGTTTTATTTGTGGACGGAAATGACAAGAAACGTGGGTTTAGCGGTGGCGAGCGCATGAAGAGGTGGAAGAGAGACAAATTTGTCCGCGTTAAAAAGTCTCTTATGTACAAAAAACACAATATAAACACACTATCTTGGACCGGATACATGACAGGATGAACAGCGCTACGCCCTCTGTTGTCCTGCCGGGGAATTGCTTTGCAACACTCCCCAGGAGACGGAGAAGTTTGAGGGCTAAACGTCTCCGTCCGTGCGTACGTGTCTGTCCCTGTTGGAGCTGAGGGAGAAGCACGAATCAGGCTTAGATGTTAAAGTGGAATTAATGGTACGGAGCTGTTTGGAACACTTTAAGGCGCTCTTAAAGACTCGCTTCTAATCACAACTCAGTCTAAACATTTTATGGCATTTTAATAGGATTTACTTTTATCTTAAAATGCTCGTTTTTTTATTTTTTATTTTTGTTCCTCATCATTTTGGTGATGCTCGTGTTGCTTAGGAAGAAAGCAACAGTCATCGTGTGAGGACTTTTAACTTTTTACCTGCAGTTAAACTGCCCAGTCACACGTTTACCTTTAGGATGCATGCTCTTAACTTCTAATAAACTACTGAACTAAAAATGTTCTAAAAGTATGAAATATAACACTAATGATACTTTAACATTCTGTTTCACTTTATTATTATATATTAACTTTCATTTAAAACTTGCAAACACAACCTCATTATTTAAATTTGAAAGTAAAACACTGAAAATGACTAAGAATTAAAACCAGAAATAAGAACTAGCAGCAGGAAGAACAAAGTCTCTTTCATTACAGTTTTTATTTGTGAAAGTATGATTAAAAGCCAATAATTGTTTGATATTTTAAAAGTGTTGAAGGATGCTTTCCGGAGTAACAAGGTAATGTGTCTGTAGCTCCTGAGTTCTGCATTTCTGCTGCTTTGCCGTTTAGAAATCAATCCCAAATGTTCCCTTGATGGAAAATGTTTTAGCTGAATGACACACGGTTGCAATGTTCAAGCGTTTTTATGTGCTTTACGCACTTGGCAATGTAATCCAACATCTTTGTGGAAAACACTGGATTGTTTTTCTTTCAAACTGCGCGTAAATCTCATCCGCAAACATCCTCTTCTAAAAAAATAAAGAACACGAATGTTAAAAGTTCTCATATAAATGAAAAACATGTGAAGTTTAAGGGATCCAGAAATCCTGCAGCTTAAACATCTTTCATCTCGTTGTGGCTGCTGAGTGTTTTTACGGTGTGAGGAATGTGAGGCATGTGGATTCAGTAGAGTGAAGGCCAGCGTTGTTTCATCGGAGGCTTTTTTCAGACTGGTGGTTCTGTTACATAACAGGAACGAAAAGCCTTGATGCCGAGTGTGACTTTGAATGCAGCACATGGCTCCGCTGAAAGCCACTGTTCTTTTCCTCTTGTGTATCCGGTCACATCCTCCACACAGGTGGGACCTGATGTTCAGAACCACCGGCTCCCGCTGCTTCAGACGCCATCATTAGAAGTTTACATCTGAGGTGTTTGGCTGACGCTCTTATCCACTGGAACTCTCAGGGAGGAGCTCATGTCCGACTCAGATACTTCATGGCTGTTTATGGACAGATTGGCTGTTGTAGCAATTCTCAGACATCTGGGGAAACTCCTCATTTTTCTGTGAATGTCTTCTTTGGAAATGCAGATAATGAATTTGATAAGAACTGAAAGCCCTGCAGGTTTCTGCATCAAACCCTACTTTTGTTTCTGCAGGAGACTAAATACAGATAAACTCAGGACCGTTTAGTTTTGAGCTGTTTCTCTAGAACAAAAAAGCAGAGACTGGTGCTTTTAAAAAAAAAAGAAGTTTCAAACTCAACCTAATCCTGTGGAACAAAAGTCTCATGCAGCCAGACACATCTGTGGAGAAGACAAACCAGGTTAACTTACAGTTTTTTTCGATTGCTAAAAAGCGTTTTCCAAAATGTACGTTTCTTTCAAAACTGCACACACAAAACCCCAAACATCACACACAAACTGCTAAACCCTGGCTTCCCTTCGCAAAACAACTCTGCCATCAAATCTCGTAACATCTTCACAAAATGGAACACGTGTTTTCATTTGGTACACACAGCCATATTTTCACATGACACACACATTGAATAAACACAAGTAGCTTTTGGCTGCACACTACCAAGCATGGAAAGAACACTGAAGAGCAAAACTGAAAACACAATTAGAGAAATGGAACACACTGAATCTATTACAATGCCCACGTCTCTCATAGACAAACCTTAGACATCACACAAATTTTGAGACAAAACATTAGATTTTTAAACTGTAATGAGAATATGCTCGCTTTGCAGAATCAAGTTGAACCTCACAAGAACTTAATAAACTATTGCACACTTTTTCTTTTTGTTTTTTAAGCTGCTTATTTATTGAATAACTTCCCAACTCACGGTTTCCATGGGAACCTTTTTTCTTACCCAATTACTGAGATGAATGTGATGTTAAACGTGTTCTTTTTGACTCTCAGAACAACTCGAATGGTTGCTGTGGTGTTTGAAGAGTTTCTCAGCCGTCTCTGATGAGCCATCATCACCAGTTATGAGCAAGCAGCGCCGGCTCTTTGACTGCTGGCTTCAAAGCCGTGTTTTCTCTGCTGAGGTGTGAATTATAAGAATCAACACCACCACCCAGCAGCTCTCCCCCCTCCACCACGGTTCTCAGAGAATCAGCAGTGGAGTGGCGCCCCAAGCCAGATGTGGGTGAGCTCCAGTGTCGGAGCACAGAGGTGATGGTCTGATAGCTGGGGTCTTCCAGGCTTTTGGTGGAGAGGAACCTAATATCGTTTCAACCAGGACTCCTCGTTCTTCACCAGGTGGAGGTAGACAGAGGGTGGTGCTCTCTGACCTTGTGTGGTTTGAATTAGAGCTGCCACGATGGAGGTCTTATAATTCGATTCTGCCTTCACTAATGAACAACAGCTGACAGATAGTTAAGGTGGTCATTTTTAACGTTGTACCTGATATGTTTACATTGTCTTTTGTTTAAAAAAATGATCTGATATTGTCCCAAATGTAATCTCTTAATCCAGTTATGCTCATATTTCCGTGTGAATTAGCGCCAAAGACAAAAAATTACACAAACAGAAAAAAATATTAGAGGAAGTTTAATAAAAACCTATTGAAGAATGTCCAGGTATTTTTTTTTGCCATGTTTTGATATGTTAATACAGAAAATCCATGAAGTTAAAGTCCCACTAGTCATCACACACCGGTCAAATTCACCCCCACATCTGGCCCATCTCTGTGAGGAGCGGTGAGCTGCAGCTGCGGCTACGCTCGGGAACCGTTTGGTGCATTACATCAGCTTTAATGGAGAAATTTGTAATTAAAATATATCCATACTATTATTTGTCACTTTTATGCACAATAAATATATTCAAGGTTCAATCAACATCCACAAGTTAAGAAGCAAACCCTAAAAATGTTCACTGCTACTTCTTTGGTCCAACTAACTGATCCATAATCCTTACTCTACAGTTAAAATCATATAATTGAACTTTAGTTTTTTAATTATAATGATCTCAAAATGCTTTAAGAACACTTTATAATCAGACACCAAGATCAGATTTTACGGGATTATCTGCACACGCGGCTGCTCTGGAGACATGAAACAATCAAATTTGTTCAGCAAAAGTTATTTTCTCCATCTATGGGCAGTTGGTACGACACACACACACACGCACACGCACACACACACACACACGCACACACACACACACACACACACACACACACACACACACACACACACACACACACACACACACACACACACACACACACACACACAACCACTGGGGTAGATGTCAATCTATGTGGCACAATAATCAACTAACGAGATTTGGCGACATCTAGAGGCAAAACTCCAGAATGCAACAAATTCAGTTCTTGTTTGTAGTTCCAGCATGAATCTAATATTTTTCTGGGTTGCAATGAAAACATGCAAACAGCTTTAATCAAGTATTTAAAAGAGCTGGGGACGTTCACGAGGATTATGAAGTGAGGACATCTCATCTCATATCGGTAAAACTTTTGAAATTGAAAAATGTGACAAACTTTCACTCAAAATAGTCAGAGTGGACACAAGCATCAGTAACTATTTAACCTGAGATTAAAGTGCAAACAAAGTTAAACAACTTCAGGATGTTAAAGATGCTGACATCTGAGCAAGATAAGGGAAAGGGAATAAACTGAGACATAATTAAGACATTTCACAACTAAAATATTGTAGTTCTGACACACACACACACACACACACACACACACACACACACACACACAAACACACACGTGTCAAAAACACTAATTCAAAGCAGTCCAAACTCAAGAAATAGCACGCTTTTCTTGTAGTTCGTGTCTTCAAGTCATTGCAGACTAATTAGATTCTGGCTAAAGTGTAAAAGAACAAAAGTAAAGTGTGAAAAAATGGGCAAGTCTCCTATTGAGTCAGCATTTTTATGTTCTCAGCTAAATACACAACAGGAGAGAGCTCAAACATCAACAGTAGATTTGTTTCTCGTTTATCTACTAAAAGTTTGATGACCAGTAAATCCGGTCTGCATAGTGAAGAAAGTGAACTGTAGCAGAACATTACAGCAGATTTGTTTTTGTCTGGAACACAGAGCTGAAAGGTGTTTTCACTCCATGGGAGATCTTTCACACCATATATGTTCTGTTTGAAGATTTGTTCTGGTGTCCATTTATTTATTTTGCCGTCGTTCTAACGGACGCCTCCCTGTGTGTTTACATTTTTTCCAAAGTGCGAGTGAAATGTAAAATATCTTAACGCCAAAAGCCTGTTAGCCATTTATTTTCCCATTTGCACCAGAAAACGCCTCATAAACTCTCCCAGGGATGACCAGAGCTTTATAATCTAAAGTCCACGCTCGCTCTATCCATCTTAGCTGCCTGTTCAAGCTAACAAACATTACTATTCATCATCAGTATTCACACCTGTCCAAATCTATAACCTCACTGCCTGGAGGGAGGAAAGAACAGGAAAAAAAGTCATTGCTGAGAAGGAAGAATCCAATTCCCCTCCGTCTGCATCTCCGATGTGCATTTGTCATACATCAAGCAGACAGTGAACTCCCTCCTCTCTTTGCACGCAGCTCATCTCTGACCCGGCTCGCTTCGTCCTGACTCATAAAGAGGACTAAATGAAAACCAGCCCAACCTCCCCACCCCTCATCACTGTCTCTCTGCAGTGAAACTCATTTCCTCTGCGCCGTGTATCCGTGGAAAAAGATACGCACAAGACAAAGCCCCCCCCCCCCCCCCCCCCCCGATCAGCACGGACAAATATTACACATTTCTGTAAGAATTCTCAGATCTACAGGGAACCGTCACTCCCTAATGCTTTCAACTTAAACACACCCTCCTATGTCTTCCATATGCTCCAGACTTTTGTTCTTCAAACAGAAAACACACACACACACAAATATGCATACACCCTCATAAATGCTGACACAAGTATACCCTGAAATGAACTCGCTCCTGTCTCACATGTGCACACACACACACACACACACACACACACTTGGACATCCCAGGGTCTGGACGGCCCGTTTTTCGATGATGGAGTCTGGCAGCAGAACAGTTCAGCACCAGCAGAAACATTAACGGCACCAGGAGACATCGCTGATGGCCAAGCTCATAAAACACAAAGAACTAATCCACAAACTCGCCGACGCACTCAGAGATCGGCTGTCGTGTTGCATAAGTCTCTGCGACAGAGATTGTTGGACTAAATCATCGTGTGATTTGTGGGTCAGGAAAACGTCTTTTTGTGAATTTGCTCCAGTTGGACCAACATCTGAATAACTTCTTCAGCTTCTGTTTCCAGGAGGTGCTGCGATGCAACTGTAAGATGACCAACTGCACGAACTTAAGCAATAAATGTCAGATGATCCTTTTGTCAGCTAAACCTTTTATGTGTAAATGATCAGCAAACGTAGAAAACAGTCTGCTCATTGCCAATTACAGTATTCAGTCTGCAACTTCCATCCCTCCTTTCCTCCCTCTCTCTCCATCCATCCTCCATTTCTACAAGATCAGGTTACTCAAGTAACTATTTTAGGAGGGAAACCCAGAACTCACACTCTCCAGCTCCTCCTGGGGAATCCCATGACATTCCAAAGCCTGAGAGGATCTATGGCTCCTGCCCAGAGGTCTCCTCCCAGTGAAAACCCTCAGACAGAGGAAACCACGATGCATCCTAATTAAATGCTTGAACTTTAACTCGTGTGGAAGAAAGCCTTGAAAAAACTTGATAAGGAGGACAGGACTAGGAATACCAGGAGCTCCAGCTCTAAAGGGCGATACTCAGCAATAGCCTGGTGGTCAAGCAGTGGTTCCTGGGACATGAAAAGGCAGAAAGTAACCTTTATGCAGGCGGGGTAAAGACAGGGAGCTTGAGTTTGCTATTTCCCAGCATCATAAACAGGCCTTTGCTCAGCTAAATCCATGGGAATTCAGCTGAAAATGTGAACTCAAAGCCTGCAAACATGCCAGACAGCACAAATCAAGATTTCAGCACAGCTTGAAGAGGTTGATTTGCAGTCTGAACATCTTTTCACTCAGCTTTCAGTCTCTAGTAGTGTAGCTATAACAACATCATCACGGGCTGAGAAAGCAGACAGCATTGCTGGTTCACTCGGTAGGATTCAAGAAGTGCACAAAAACAGAGCTCACATCTCATCCCAGCGTCGGTTGGGTTTATTTCTTCTCACCGCTCTCGTCTAGTGTCTGAATCGTTTCTGACTTCTAAACTTTAACTTTATAGTCTGATTTTAGCCTGAAGGTCTATGGGCAATTTAAATGTTTAAATGTTTTCACCCTAAAAAATGTTTGCCAAGAACAGACTGGAAAGCCAAGTGCAAATAAACAAGCAAGAGCACTGTGAAGGGAAGGTTTTGGAGTCCTTTGTTTGCGTGAGCTGAATATCTCAAGTCTGTCTGGAGATAGAACCGGTCCAGGAAACTGAAAAAGCAGATACCTTTTTAAAAAACATATTTTTTACCTGTCAGAGGGAGGTAGCTGGGGCTAGCATAACCAAAGCTACATCAGGGTTTTTGTGATGTCAGAAAAATGCAGCAACAAAACCTCTGAGAACCACTTCTGTAATTAAATTCAGGCACTCACGGTGCAAACAAGGTGGCAAATGGGTCTGAAGGCTTTGGATGAAACGTGTTTACTCCTTCTGCGCAGTGCCCTGAGATGGCTCTTTTGTTGTGCATAAATAAATCTGAATCGAATTAAATGTGAAAGTGTTGTTGCACACCCTTAATGAGCTATTGGAGCTGCTGACTGACACCAACATTGTCCCAAAAGGAGAGCTGTCAGCTGAAACAATAAGAAGGATTATGTAACTCCTCCGTGAAGGAGCCCAACAAAAAGACTGGTTGAGTCCAGTCGGCTGAGTCTAAACGCTGGAGCAAGTGAAAACTAAATACCAGCTTGTAACACAAGAACATGTGTTCATGGAAACCAAAGAAGTGCCACGAATCAGAGTTCTTTAACAAACAGAACGTATGTAATAATAGCATTCCCATCATTTTTCTAATCGGTGTAGACCAGGGCTATTCATATCCGGGCCTCGAGGGCCGGTTTCAGCATGTTTCAACCCTGCTGTACACCTGATTTCAATCAGCAGGTGATTAACATGCTTCTGCAGAGCCTGATGAGCTGCTTAACAGGTGATTCAACTACTGAGTTAAGTGTATTGGAGCAGAGAAAGCACTAAGGCCCTGTCCACACGTAGCCGGGGATCTGCCAAAACGTAGATATTTTTCTACGTTTTGGCCTGTCATCCACACGAAAACGGAGTTTTTTTCACACGAAAACAGATCTTTTTAAAAACTCCGGTCAAAGTGAAGATTTGCGTTTTCTCCGTTTTGGGTGTCTGCGTGTGGACAGACAAAACCGGAGTTTTAAGGTCCGCAACGTCACTTTCCGCGACAAAAAAATGCTGACGTCACGTGTGCGACCTGTGTTTACACTAGTCGACAGCATGGATGCCCTCAGAGCCGCGCTCGCTTTATCAATTGTCCAAGCGCTTTTTGCTTGTTTGTTTTTGCAAGCGGAATTACTGCTCCTAGAGGAAGACCACAGACGATGGACGAGGTTAAGAACGGGGGAAGTACTGCCGCCTACAGGTCTGGCATGTCCTTAACAACGTATTTATCCGGGTACGTGTGGACAGAGTTTATTTTTAAAACAATGTGGTGTGGATGCAAGTTTTTGGAGGGGCGGATATTCGTTTTTAAAAAACCCGGCTACGTGTGGACTAGGCCTAAAACGTGCTGGTACCGGCCCTCCAGTACCGGAACCGAATGGTCCTGGTGTAGACATTTCTCCTTTGAGCCGCTAGATTTTTTGGTGGGTTTTTTTCTACTAATATTTTCATACAACCTGCTGAGAAAAGTCTGGGTTGTAAATGAAACGTTTGTCTAATCACCTCTTCAGTACTGCAGCTATGTCAGTAAAGCCAAGTTTCTCACTAGGCTGTGGTCGTTGGTGAACAGAAGCAAATTTTAGTTGGAATGGAATCAAACTTGTGTTTGCAGTTTGACCTAAAGGTGCAGGTAAAATGTGCAGCAGCAGACAGGCTAATATATTACAGTTTTTCTCAGTTCCTTTGGTGAATTTCTCATAACAGAATTGATCTCGGCACCACTACTAAGGCTCTTCTCAAAACAATTAGTGCAAACTGCAAAACATGGTGGATAACATGCAAAGGTGAGTCACTTCATCAAAAAGAAAAGTCAGTTGTTCAAAATAAGTAGTCAATGCTTCAAAAGCAAGTCCCTTAATCAAAACAGATAATATCTTCATCAAAAGCAAGTACTTATATCAATCAAAGTGTCAGGGCTGTCACAATTACAAGTCATTACACCAGCACCTTTGGTCACAGAATCAAATGGTTTGAACATGCTCTCATTGTGACGGATGTCTTTGTAGGTGCTTCCCAATGACATGTCAAGTCTGGACAGCATGCATGGCATGTTGAAAACCATAAATCATAAAGGAAAATCAAGACACTTCATATGCACTCTTGATAATATTTAATTGAAACTGTTCACACAGTAGCGGTTTTAGGCACGGGCAGACAGGGCAGTTGCCCGGGGCGGCATTTTTTCATGACACGAAAGGGGCGCACAAGCGCTGAGTAAAAAATAAAAAAGAAAGAAATCTGCGCCGCACCGAGGTTTTCTCTTATCTGTCATATCACAGTGTCTGGATTGGAAACAGCAAGTTGGTGCCCCCTGCAGCTGCAGGCGCTCCTGTTGACTGAGAACGTTCACGTGCACCGTGTGTGTATGAAGAAGAGGATGGGAGGGGTGCGGCCGGGGAATTCACCTCTGGGTCTTTCCCAAATGAAATGAGCGGGTAGGGGCTGAATCAACTGTATTAACATGGCTTAAGTCAATCACATCTTGATGTTCTTCCATTTAACGCACATTTCATTCATAACATCATAAACACAGGTCTATCATTCTTTCAGGTTTTTCTGAATTGTGTGAAATGGCCGAATAAAAAAAGGGAAAAAAATGATTTTGTGGTTCCCCCCCATCAAGGTCAAATTGTTTAGTTCTGAATAAAGGAAACTTATTGAGTCAAGAGCCAAACAGAAGAGATGAACATAAAAAGGCTAAAACCACCAGGTGCCCGATTCAGGAAAAAAAAAGAAAAAAAAGAGGAGAAAGATAAAGGTATGTACGCTCTCATGATGCATGTTTTCAATTTTTTGAACCAGTTAACTGGGATTTTAACGGTTAAATTCAGTCAGCTAATTGATAACAGAGCTAATAGGGCTGAAATATTGAAACAAATATTCAAATGGTTCAAAAAATCCTTCGTTTTTTACTGATTCAAACTAGGATTTGTTAAATGCTCGCTGCAGCCTGTGGCCTGCCTGAACAACAACAAACACATGTTGATCATGTTCACATAATAATAAATAAAACAACTCTACAAGCAGAAGAAAAATCCCCAGTCACCACTAACTATCCTGTTTATTTATTGCAGATGGCTGCACTGATTATTTTTTACATGATTTGTTCTGTAAAAGTTGGCATTATTTGGTAGTCTAGTCTACAGTTTTTTTATGTCAGTTTAAATTACAATTTCAGAGTGTCACATTGTGGGTGTGGATGACGGCAGACCATGTGTGGAGGAGCTGACCAGGAGGCAAAAATACATGCTCAGATAAAGTAAAAATGGTTTTAATGGCAGAGCGGGAACGACAGAACAAAAACAACGCTGACAACAAACAACAATGATCCAACAAAGGCTCAAACAAGACGGGAGGTATAAATACTCAGGGAAACAATCAGGAACACATGGGCAGATTAACAAGGGGCAGGTGAGAACAATAAAGACTAATCAGGAGGCAGGGGAGAGTCACAGGGTGTGTCCGAATCCACGGGAAGGATGCTTATGAGTATGGGTCCTCGCCGGTCTAACAAGGCCGGGTCCTTTAAGCAATAATACCTAGCTGCAGACGCAGCCCCGTCCTAACACGGGGGTGCTCAAAGGGGGCCTCGCCCGGGGAGTAATTCCATGTAGAACGGCCACTGGTTCACAGCATTGTGCAACTGGGGAAATACAGTATAACAAACATTTTACAGCAAACATACATTCACTTAGACAGTAAACCTTACTGCAGTAGTTATGAAACAAAAAAAATGAACTGAACAGACACTGCTGCATATCAATCATTGATATCTAGACGCTTCCGTCTGTCTGCCCAAATATTTCCATCAACATGACAGGGAATGTCAGCTCTATCGATGAGTCGGGGAAAGTATCTTCTGGAGTGTCGAATCCACCCTCTGCAGGACTCTGCTGTGATGTCATCACAAGCTGCATCCATAGCTGCTAGCAGGACCATTTCGGTATGTGGATGCCTGTCATATACCTTCCACCTCCACGAAGAGAAAAACTCCCCAATTGGATTTAGGAATGGAGGGTAAGGAGGAAGAAACTCCATAAGAATCCTGTTGTGTGCTGCAAACCACTGCCGGAGTACAGCAGAGTGATGGAAGCTAACATTATCCCAAACCACTACACACATTGTCCGATGTCACCAGGACACACACCAATTTTCATTAGTGTGAGATAAGGTTCACCAGAGAAAAGTAATTTATGGAGATTTCGTTGGAAACTCCTTAAAAATAGGGTTTTCAAAATGGGTGTACAAATTGTTTGGCAACATGTTCAACAATTTTGAGTGCAATGACACAAGCAATGGAATGAAGACTATTTGTTGTAAGGACAATGACTATTCAGCCGGTACAAGTGTAAATAATTGTGACATTCATGATAAAAGCAAGGAAATAGTGATGAATGGCAAGTCAAAAGTGGCCATTCTTTAGACATTTGCACTTACTCAACTGCTTCGTGTCCAAAGGCATTTTGGACAAATTAACATGAAACCGCCACTAGGTTGTGCCAAAAAGACTGTTGTGGAGGTTGAACTAACTGTTGTGCAAAGTTTAATTCTGTTGTGAGAAATGCACCAAAGCAACTGAGAAAAACTGTAAAAGAAAATGTTATCTTACAACAATAACACAGAGATCAGCAGGCTATTAATGCAGAGGATGTGGCTGTGGGCTGAGAACCCGGAGACTAGGAACAAACTGGGGAAGATGAAGATTACTGAATGTGGACCAGGTGAGTTATTCACCAGCAGATTACTGACGGGAACTAAGAAGAAGCCAAACCAAACCCAAGACCATGGAAACCCCTCAAACCTGAAGCAACTAGATCAGTTTACTCATGAGGAGCGGGCCAAAATACCTGCTGAAAGCTGCAAATGTCTTATTGACAGTTACAGGAATTGTCTGATTGCAGTGATCGCCTCAAAAGTTTGTGAAACAAAATATGAAGTTAGGGGTACCTTCATTTATGTCCAGGCCAGTTCCATGAGTTTAGTTTATTTTTAAGAATTCTGTTGAAGCATGGTTGAAAAACAATGTGTGACTTTCATTTCTTCAATTTCATAGAGCATGTATTTATTATTACTTTTGTCAGATTCAAGTAATGTCTGTGCGTAGGGTGTCCTGATTCTCAAGTGCGGAAGTTGACCATACCCCCATTGCACCCTTAATCTGCACTTCACCGAAGTCTGCAGCGATGCGGACCTCGGGCAAGGGTATTACCCACAATTCATTGCTGCAAGAGTAAAGGCTCCTTTTCTAAAAATATGTATTTTCTAATGAAATTAGTTCATTTTAGCACAATTAGTTGATGCTCTAAAACTTTTAGACAAAGCAGCAATAACCATATTTTTTTTCAAATAACTGTTTGGCTGTTTGTTTAAAAGTTGTTACTAAAGTTTTTTTTTAAGTATCACAGGGAACAGCATCCCAGCATGCGTTTTGATCGATGACGCAATGCTCCCTGTCTCAATTCTGCAATTATTTCCATACTTGTGTATGACGCACTTGAACCCTACTGTGCACTTTCTCCAAGTGCACTTTGCTGAAGTCCGCAGGGAGCAGTGCGAGTATTAAGAATGGGCCTTTCTTTCATTCACCAAAGGGTACAAACTATTTTGTCCATGCCTGTTATAACTACAAACAAAATGCTAAATGAATTCATTTCTTTAGATTTTATTCTCATTTTTAGGGCTGCAGCTATCGAATATTTTTGTAATCGAGTACTCTATCGAATCTTTTATCGATTAATCGAGTACTCTAATAAATTACCCTTTTGTGTTTGTAAACCATTATATCAAATAGCATGTTAGAAAATATGAAAGACCTCTTAAAATGAGCAAGCAATTGCCAGTTATTCTTCAAGTTATTCAAAATTAGTTTTCAAAACTTCAGCACTTCAATTTTACTTCACAGTAAACAAATGCCTGTGCAAAAAATAAGTAAACTACCTGAGCTGTAGCATCACGGAAGGTCCTCTAATTTATGGCAAAGGTCACATTTACCCAGCTGGGTCAAACAGTACTTTAAAATCCACAGATTAACCAAGGAGCCATGATGTCTGGAAGAACATATCACTGTCTGCTGCTGTTCCGTCCCAGGAGGAGGACACTTCAAGTTCACGATGATAATAATTAAATAATATTAATAAACTCTTTGATTTTATTACTGTTTATTCTAATCATCATAAATGATCACTTGGTTCAGTATAAAGGTATTTTAATTACATGAAATGAATTATTATGCTTTGTGTATAATAATGATTAATTATGATTATGGTTGATGACAGTAATGTGTTCAGCAAAGAAGGTCACTTCCCCCTTATCCATCTAACACAGAGTTCATCTTAACAAGAACTGCCAACACATGTTTTGACGCATGACCAAAGCTTTCTTGCTGAGAGAGTGGGTGTGTTCTGAGAGCTTTGTAAACTACCCATCACCAGCTTCAGGTCAGTTCTTGAACCAACATCATCCTGAGGAGATGGGAATGGCCGCCCAGACCCTCTGCCAAGCTGTTCCGTCACACCGACAAGAATAGCTAAGAATAAACGAAACTGTAACCAGCTGACAAAAACTCCTTCAGAGTTATTGATTTCTGAGTTAAGACAAGAAACTTCTAAACAGCCAAGCCAAATGCTCGACACTGTGTACCCGGCGACATCTCTGGACCAGAGGATTGGCTCACTCGCGTCTTCTCTGCCGGACCGAGTACTTTGGATGAAACACCATCCTCCTGACCTCCGGATCCACAAAGAGGGTCTCCTGTTGGGTGAGGTAGCACACAGGAATGTGTTTGATGCTGTTTTCTCCAAGTGAACAACTCAGTTAGCCGCAAAACATAATTTCCATCCAGAACGCTTTCTCTCTGAAAGAAAGAAATCTTCTGATAATTCCATTCACGCATCCAAACTCGTGTTTCCAATTTAGCTTCCATCCAGCCACAGGTTTGCCTTTTAAAACAAGTTTAATATCAAAGCTGTTAAAAATTGTCATTAAATTGTCATCCATGAATTGTCGTTTATAATTGTCGTTTCAAATCTTTAAGTTTAAAATTGTTGGTAAAAAATTTCTTCATTTTTAAACTTGCCTCATTGAAACGAAACATAGAAAAGGTATAATATTTATGGTTATTGAAAAGCAAAGATTCCTAGCTTCTGATTCAAAATAAACTTTTGCTATAAAATTTAATTATCTAAATTAAACATTAATCCTTGGATTAAAAATAGACTGAGTGAATTGGTGTATGAGCTTCTATTGATTATATAAGTATCTTGGATATTTATACATGATATAAGCTCATATGCTAATATGCTCGGTCATTCTCAGAATTAAAAACTGATAGCAAACAGTGTTGATTCTAGTATGTAACTAATCTCTACATGAGCCGATTTTCCCCCGTGCGACATCTACTAGCCCGGCAAGCCAGACAAAAACTAGGAGGATAACTGTTGAAGTAGCGCTACAAGCGGCTGCGGCCCAAACAGCACCAGAACCGCTCACGGCGCGTACGCAAACATGGCTCGCCAGCTATTTCCCTATTAACACACGTCCGTTTTAATTCCTACACTTTTTTTTCACACAATAACAAGGATTGTCGAGAAAGCATGTTTGCCATGGTTATGTCAAATTATACTGATCACAAAACATTTATTTACTTTCTTTCGTTTTCCTCCGCCACTCATAAATACCTGTGTCCTCCTGCAGCAATCCTGAGGGACAACAGACCTCAATAACAACACAATAAAAAGTCCGATGTGTTGTGTAAAAACTGCTATTTTTAGCACATTTTTAGGTCTGGCATGTTGCTACCAGATGTACAGTGTGAGCTGAAACTGAGTGCTACAAACGAAAAACTCGCATAGTGTCCACGGACCTCCGAGTCCGCTTGCAGAAGTGACATTTACAGGTACTGCAGCATTCGAGGATGTGGTGTTGTGGTAGGCTAAATCCATTTTACAGAATTTACACTGGACTACATTTTCCGCCTTACGACGAGAAAAATGGTCCCACACCTTTGACATTTCCGGTCTTTTTCGCACTCCGCCGGGGTCCACGTTGTCCGCCATGGCTTAAGAGAAAGTTAAGTTACATTCGCTACTCGCGTGTGCATTCAGTGCAGTGTGTATGTGCGTCACTTATTTCAGTCCGGGTGAAACATGACCCCGGGTGATTGCAAAGCCATGAATTAATTAAACATGAATTAAATGAAGCCTTGAGGCAGAAAATTTGACTTGAGGCTTTTTTGTACTCAAATTATTCGAGCTACTCGAGGAATCATTTCAGCCCTATTTGTAGTTTAGGAGTTTCCAGAGTTGTGTGACATGTTTTATACTTTCTGACATGGAAACTCCTCCTTGAACCATCACCTTATCGTGGTGGAGGAGTTTGAGTGCCCTAATGATCCTAGGAGCTATGTTGTCTGGGGCACTTAGTGCCCCTGGTAGGGTCTCCCATGACAAATTGGTCTTAGGTGAAGGGTGAGACAAAGAACGGTTCGAAGGATCTTTCATGGCGGTTAAAACGAAGAGTCGGAGTACCCGGCCCGGAGGGTTACCGGGGTCCCACCCTGGAGCCAGGCCTGGGGTTGGGGCCCGTGAGCGAGCGCCTGGTGGCCGGGCTTTCGCCCATGGGGCCCGGCCGGGCCCAGCCCGAACCGGATACATGGGCTCGTCCAACTGTGGACCCACCACCCGCAGGAGGAACATGAAGGGTCCGGTTCAATGCGAATCGGGTGGCAGACCAAGGCGGGAGCCTTGGCGGTCCAATCCCCGGACAAGAAAACTAGTTTTTGGGACATGGAACGTCACCTCGCTGGCGGGGAAGGAGCCGGAGCTTGTGGCAGAGGTTGAGCGGTACCGGCTAGATATAGTCGGACTCACCTCGACACATTGCATTGGCTCTGGAACCCGAGACCTGGAGAGGGGTTGGACACTCTACTTTGCTGGAGTTGCTCCGGGTGAGAGGCGGAGGACTGGGGTTGGCTTTTTGTTAGCCCCGAGACTCTCTGCCTGTGTGTTGGGGTTCACCCCGGGGGACAAGAGGGTAGCTTCCTTGCGCCTTCGGGTCAGGGAACGGGTCCTGACTGTTGTTTGTGCTTATGGGCCAAATATCAGTTCAGAGTACCCACCCTTTTTGGAGTCCCTGGGACGAGTGCTAGATAGTGCTCCATCAGGGGACTCCATTGTCCTGCTGGTGGACTTCAATGCTCACGTGGGCAATGGCAGCTTGACCTGGAGGGGTGTGATTGGGAGGAACGGCCCACCTAATCTGAACTCGAGCGGTGTTTTGTTATTGGACTTCTGTGCAAGCCGCAGTTTGGCCATAACGAACACCATGTTCGAACATAAGGATGCCCACCGGTACACTTGGTACCAGGGCAGCCTAGGTCACAGGTCGATGATAGATTTTGTAGTCGTATCATCTGACCTGCGGCCGTATGTTTTGGACACCCGAGTGAAGAGAGGGGCGGAGCTGTCAACTGATCACCACCTGGTGGTGAGTTGGATCAGATGGCAAGGGAACATGCCGCGTAGACCTGGCAGACCCAAACGCATAGTGAGGGTCTGCTGGGAACGCCTGGCAGAAGAACCTGTCAAGACGGTCTTCAACTCCCACCTCCGGCAGAGCTTTGGCCACGTCCCGAGAGCAGTGGGGGACATTGAGTCCGAGTGGGCCTTGTTCCACTCTGCGATTGTCGAGGCGGCTGTTGCTAGCTGTGGTCGTAAGGTGGCCGGTGCCAGTCGTGGTGGCAACCCCCGTACCCGCTGGTGGACACCAGAGGTTCGGGGAGCCGTCAGGCTGAAGAAGGAGGCCTACAGGGCGTGGCTGGTCTGTGGGTCTCCGGAGGCAGCAGACAGATACCGGATAGCCAAGCGGGGTGCAGCAGTGGCAGTTGCCGAGGCAAAATCTCGGGCGTGGGAGGAGTTTGGTGAGGCCATGGAGAAAGACTATCGATCGGCTCCAAAGAGGTTCTGGCAAACTGTCCGGCGCCTCAGGAGAGGAAGGCAGCAACCCGCTCACACTGTTTACAGTGGGGATGGGGAGCTGCTGACGTCAACTGAGGCTATAGTCGGACGGTGGAAGGAATACTTTGAGGAGCTCCTCAATCCCACCAATGCGCATTCCGAGGAGGAACCAGAGCTGGGAGGCCTGGGGATGGACTGTCCGATCTCGGGGGCAGAAGTTGCTGAGGTAGTCAAACAACTACACAGCGGCGGAGCCCCGGGGGCGGATGAGGTTCGTCCTGGGTATCTCAAGGCTATGGATGTTGTAGGGCTGTCATGGTTGACACGTCTCTACAACATTGCGTGGTCATCGGGGGCAGTTCCTAGGGAGTGGCAGACCGGGGTGGTGGTCCCCATCTTTAAGAAGGGTGACCTGAGGGTGTGTTCCAACTATAGGGGGATCACACTCCTCAGCCTCCCTGGAAAGGTCTACGCCAAGGTACTGGAGAGGAGGGTCCGATTGATAGTTGAATCTCAGATAGAGGAGGAGCAATGTGGTTTTCGTCCTGGCCGTGGAACTGTGGACCAGCTCTATACCCTTGCAAGGGTGCTGGAGGGGGCATGGGAGTTTGCCCAACCAATCCACATGTGCTTTGTGGATTTGGAGAAGGCTTATGACCGTGTCCCCAGGGGCACCCTGTGGGGGACGCTCCAGGAGTATGGGGTGGGTGGCTTTCTGTTAAGGGCCATTCAGTCCCTTTACCAGAGGAGCGTGAGTTTGGTCCGCATAGCCGGTAGTAAGTCGGACCTGTTCCCAGTGAGGGTTGGACTCCGCCAGGGCTGCCCTTTGTCACCGGTTCTGTTCATCACTTTTATGGACAGAATTTCCAGACGCAGCCGTGGTGTGGAGTGTGTCGAGTTTGGTGGCAGGAGAATCTCGTCTCTGCTTTTTGCGGATGATGTGGTCCTCCTAGCTTCATCCAGCTCTGACCTTCAGCTCTTGCTGGGTAGGTTCGCGGCCAAATGTGAAGCGGCTGGGATGAGGATCAGCACCTCCAAATCTGAGACCATGGTTCTCGACCGGAAAAGGGTGGCTTGCCACCTCCGGGTCGGGGGAGAGGTCCTACCTCAAGTGGAGGAGTTTAAGTATCTCGGGGTCTTGTTCACGAGTGAGGGTAGGAGGGATCGGGAGATCGACAGGCGGATTGGTTCGGCGTCTGCAGTGATGCGGACGCTGAGCCGATCTGTCGTGGGGAAGAGGGAGCTGAGCCAGAAGGCCAGGCTCTCGATTTACCGGTCGATCTACGTCCCAATCCTCACCTATGGTCATGAGCTTTGGGTAATGACCGAAAGAACGAGATCGCGGATACAAGCGGCCGAAATGAGTTTCCTCCGTAGGGTGGCCGGGCTCAGCCTTAGAGATAGGGTGAGGAGCTCGGACATTCGGGAGGGACTCGGAGTAGAACCGCTGCTCCTCCGGATCGAAAGGAGCCAGTTGAGGTGGTTTGGGCATCTGGTCAGGATGCCTCCTGGACGCCTCCCCGGGGAGGTGTTTCGGGCATGTCCTGCCGGCAGAAGGCCCCCGGGTCGACCCAGGACACGTTGGAGAGGTTACATCTCCAATCTGGTCCGGGAACGCCTTGGGGTCCTGCCGGAGGAGCTGGTGGACAAGGCCGGGGAGAGGACGGCCTGGAGCTCCCTAGTTGGGATGCTGCCCCCGCGACCCGGACCCGGATAAGCGGAGGAAGACGAAGACGAAGACATGGAAACAACATTAAGATGTGCTCCAGAAACAAACAACAACTCTGACCTTTTCAACCTTGCTGAAAATGTGAGTCCCTGTGACTGACAAGGAAACAAAAAAGCCTTGGGAGTGTTAGGACACTTGTCACAGTCCAGTCAGAAACTGGCGCCAAATATTTCTCTTCTTAATTTCTACAATTAAAAATGTTCTTATTTTCTTCTTAGATGAAGATTCAGGTAGTTTATTTGGACTAAATGTGGTCAAACCAAATCCTTAGCTGTTTGTTTAGATCTGGGTCGAGGATATTTAAATAAAATGAACTCTTATGAAAACATATGACATTTAACTGTAAAAACAATATTTTTATTGTGGTACAATTTTATGGAAATAGACAAAGTTTCAGTGAAGCTAGATGTTTTTGATGTCTCCTCATTAGTCGACATTAATTTCAGACTAACTCCGTATGCAAGTACCGCAGCATCCAGAGCTGCCTCCACAGGCAGGGTCTCCATGGTGATTTGGGGACATGAGTAAGCGTACCACAACACAATCAGTTGCTCACTCATTAGTGCATATTTCTAAACCCGACCCAGTGGCAGCAGCACAGTGTTAAACCGTCCAGGCTGGCAGAAGCTCAGCCTTGGCAGGAGGTTAAAGCAAGCGTGGACGAGCGAGAAAGAGTTGCAGCCCCGCTCCAATCCGGTATCCAATAATGAACAGCAGATTGCTATGGGAACAAGGTCGTTGCTGTTATTACCTTACTGGACAAACAGCAAGCGAGCAGTGGGACTCAAAGCAGAGAGGAACATATGTGGTTTTACAATATTCAACCTCCATGTTTATTTTCTAACTTTAATAACAGCGTTTTTATTATACACACTGCTCAGTTATGAAAGGAAATACGTTGTTGGGTATGTTCCAGTCTCCAGTGACTGAAGCATTTCCTCTCCACTGGATGAAACGCATATAAAACCATAGGAGAAGAGACTTCTGTTTTCCACAACTTCCTCACTTTCTAAGGAACGTGTTTGGTGTAAAGGGTCAATAAATCTGAAAATGAAGCACACTATAAAATTATTATTGTGAAATAAAATTTGTCACCTCCTGCTCTGTGACATTATGATAATAAAAATCATCAGAGGTTTGTAATCAGGGAAAACAAAGTAATCTGACGCGTGCCCCCCTACCAAGCCAGCACCTCCAAACAATCACCCTGGCGTAATGAAAGTGATAATGGTAATCTTTACGGCCCACCATGCTGGCTCAAGACACCAGCGACCCCCGACACTGATTTAATTAGCTTTGCTAGTCCTCTCCTCCTGCCTGTCTTTCATCAGCCTTGGCCTTATAAACTATTAATGGCCTCTTAGGCAATTTAGTTTGATCACTCACACCAGTCAGCTTTCGACTTGCCTGAAAATGTTTGCAGAGATTAGCCGGGGGTGGGGGTGGGGGGTGGGGGGGTGTTGCCCAGATGCACGGAAAATAAATAACTGGAATAAACCACGTTGGGTGATTAATCTTAATCAGAAAAGCTCTATTATGGATCCGGCACCCAGTCAAAAGAGAGGATCAGGGTTCACATTTATGAGATGATTCAACCGGTGCTGGGCAGCGAGACTCACCAAGCACACTGGACATCAGTGACACGTCGTTGTGCTGCTGTACAGAGTTTGTTTCAGCTCAACAAGCCACAGAAAACTCCAGAGGAAGTTTATTTCAATCCGATAAAACTAATGCTGATGTGGTTGGGTTATTTTTGGGGTTTTTTTTTTTTTTGGTAAATGATTGATGAGCGCCCAAAACCACTTTGGAGGACTGAGTCAGTGTGAATCCAAGTGTTTTGGTCCACAGGTGTGTCGCAAACAGGGGAAGGCAAAAGTAAACTAGACAGTTTTGATAGAGTAATGCACTTTCAAAATAAAAAGTGCAATGTTGAATAAATAGTATGTTGGGTTAAGTAAATTGCTTTAAGAGCTATTTATATTATTAACACTACTTGAGACCAATAAGCTGCAATACCCTATTTAAATATAGAATATCACCTTACCTGGTCTTTATTAGTTTTAGTCAGGAGATTCTGGGGTTCTTTTATTCATTAAGGGATTGTACACACTTCGTTTTGATTCAAGAAACAGTCAGGTTTACAAAAATTAAACATTTATTTTACAAACAATTAAGACTTGACAAATATTTAAACTATTATTTACCGTGAGTGGATGCGAACTAAAGGATGGTGTCTGGAACTTATGTGTGAATATAATTCAATGGAGTCAGAATCTCTGTTTCTCAGAGAGCTGAGTGCTGGACATAAAAGAATTTGGTTTGCAAATAAGCTATAAAGTTGTTATTATCAAAACCACATACGGACGCTATCTCGCTGTGTTCTACCTCACCCGTTCTGGAGACCCCCGTTTGGATCCGAGATGTCAAAGAGCCGAAAACCCCACTGTACTTGGTTCGTAGAGAAACCTCGATGCGACCAAATCAGTCCAGAGATGTCTCCGGGTCACAACAATAGATGAAACCGAGCGTCTTAAAAATAACTTTGAAGGAGTTTGCGTTAGCTTTGTTCTGCAGGTACTATCTTGTTGTTCTCAGCTTCGTAGGCACGAAAAAGGTTAAAGTTTTGACAATGTGTCAAAACCTTGGCTGGTTAAAGAGGCTTTTTGCTCAGATGGCCAGTCTGAAGCTTTTCTCTAGAACCCTCGAACTGTTGAACTGTTCGAACTGAGGGAAAAAACCAGAGGGACTAGTTTTAATGGATTGATATTATGATTTGTCCAGCCAGTCAGGAGCTGACAAGTTTGAGAGATGATCCCAAGCATCTCAGAGACACACCCTCTTTGATCTGGAGACTATGAATCTGGGCAAAAGGTTAACAATGTGTCATGAGTTAACTTTACTTTACTCTGTCTTTGTACGAGTGCAAATGGTGATGACCTCATCCAATAAACATGCCAAGCATCTATCATCAAGCACAGATCAATGAACATTTCATTGTTTTCCATCCATCCATCCATTGTCTGAACCCGCTTTGTCCACGTGGGGTCGCGGGGGGGGGGGGGGCTGGTGCCTATCTCCAGAGGTCAATGGGCAATCAGGCGGGGTACACCCTGGACAGAGAGCCAGTCCATTGCAGGTCAACACAGAGACACACAGGACAAACAATCATGCACGCACACACTCACACCTAAGGACAATTTAGACAGACCAATTAACCTAACAGTCATGTTTTTGGACTGTGGGAGGAAGCCGGAGTACCCGGAGAGAACCCACGCATGCACAGGGAGAACATGCAAACTCCATGCAGAAAGATCTCAGGCTGGGAAGCGAACCCAGGACCTTCTTGCTGCAAGGCAACAGCTCTAACCACTGCGCCACTGCGCAGCCCCATTTCATTGTTTTATAATTATAAAATCTTCTTTCTTCTGGGAATAAAGGAGTTCATTAAAAAGAGTTTCTCTGTGAAGGGTACCTTGGTAGCAGAGAATGTTATTCTTTATATTTTATTATCTCTCAGAGCTGCAGTCCAGTTGGTGTGAGGAAGGCAGGCTCTGATTAAAGGGACTACGTGCAGACTTCCAGTCTTCTGTGAGGGGAAAATATTGTAGGTTGTGTCATAACCAGGAGTAAATTGACCTGGCTGTGGATCTGACCTGTGGGATCGCAAAATCAGGCCATTTTGTGACGTTACAAAGGTTTGACTGGCTAAACCACTGGTTGACCATTCAGAGTTGGTCAGCTGGAATGGTTCCTTTGATTAACTAAACATTTCCCAGCAACCCAACTTTTAATCCTCAACCTGAACATCTTTAGGGAAGAAATTCATGCACATGGCATGAAAACAGGCAAACAATATTAGGATTAAATCTCCATTAATGAACCGGGTCGACCAGATTGGGTTTCTCTGTTGGCAATACTGTTGCAGATACGTAGAGGTCCTGGTGAGCCGATGGCCGATGCATGCTGCTGATTAAATGGGTCCATGTTCGCTGTTGAGATGTTTTCCACCATATCTGCATGCTAAAGGTCACTAATAACAACAGCATACACAATGTTTCTGGCTCCGAATCAGTTTTTGAACACTGAATTTAACAAACTGTTGATTCTTATGCCTGTGCACTGCTCAACGTTAAAATCAACATTTCAACCAAAGTAAATCAAACAAATCAATTGACCAACTATTAAATATAAAGCAGGTCAATAAAAAATAAGCATATGCTGATTGAAAATAATGTTTTAAAATATTTACTAAGCAGGTGATTTATAGGAACGTTAACCCCGGGTTTCCACAGGAGCCGTCAGCAGCACGTTACTGCAGCAGCATGTCTTGCTCGTGTAAGCTGCTGCTTGGCCCTTCCCACGAGACACGAAGCAGCAGGGGAGCAGCTGTCACCGACCGAGCACGAAGTCACACGAGTGACTTCGTCAGTAAACACAACAACAAGCAGGAGAAAACTACAACATGGTTTGTGTTTTATGTTCTGTCCGTTTTATAATCGCCAATACGGACCTGAAAAACAAAGGAGACCGCTAGCTAGGTGTTAACTTCTCACGGGGCCGCACAGTAACTGTTTTTAAAAGTAAAGCAACCGGAAGGCAGTACGTTCTTTATTCTGAAAATCTCGGGAGCTTCTCCCATTTCCGCGTTCGATTTCCGGTCTTTCATTCCCCAAAAATGTCGAACTTGACTCGTTTCAGAGGCGTCGCGCGTAGAAAATAGAACCGGCGCGTAAAGGCCGCGACATGCTGCTCCTGAGATGCGGCCGACTCGCGCTGCTGACGGCTGCCGACGGCTCCGGTGGAAAAGGTTCTGTTGACCACAGCGGTTCCTATGAGCAGCTATGACGTGCTGCTGCAGTAACGTGCTGCTGACGGCTCCCGTGGAAAGCCAGGGTTCATACACAGTTAAACAAACTTGGCAGCAGCTCCGAGCTGCATGTGCCTGACTTTAAATCAGCTCTACTAAAAGATATATTGGCTACGCTGATATATAAAGAAAGGTAACTATCAGCCTGATATATCGACCTATCCCTGGAACCAAAGTCTCAACCAATGCACTTTAAGCATCTTTACAATTGACGTTAGTATTTTATACATTACTGTCAGTGCACCCAGGGGCAGCTGTGGCTACATCGTAGCTCATGACCATCAGCTTGTGAATGGATGAATGATGCACTGTAGTGTAAAGCACTTTGGAGTCCTCTGACTGAAAGGCGTTAATCAAGTGCGGGTCATTGATCATTAATATCCCACGTTCTAAAAGGGCCCATTTAAAACCAGAATGCCACTGGGTAAATTGTGAACAGCTTTAATGAGGGAACTTCCAATATGTCTTTAGACAGCTCAAGGGTCCTTCCTTTATTCCACCCCCCCCACCCCCCACCCCCCCCCCCCACCCCCACCCCCCCTTAAATCTTGCATTTGTGTTGCTGCAGTTCTGAAACCGTGCAAGGTAAATGTTCACAGTTTAAGCTAGGAAAGTTTTCCCTTTTGGAGGCACCGTTTTTAAAGATGTGTGTCACATTGTAATGAGATGACTCACACAGGAAGTCTGTGCTTTGTTTTTAAAACAATTTACTTTCATAACTACAAGTAAATTCCCATGTTTGACTCAAGTTTCCCAGCATTAAATTGTTAAACATGTTGGATTATAACACTGATGTTTTGTATCAACACCAACATGAGTCGATCCAAAATATTCAAACCATAAGCAGCAGAAATCTTCCAAAGCATCATTTTAATTGACTTGTTTCGTTGCAGAACCGAAGCTTTTTTCCAGCCGTTTTTTATCACAATGTTGAATCACTGAAACAAGAGCAACCAACATTTTTCATTCTGGTGTTTAACTTTTACTTTGGTAAACTAGTCAATTGGAAACCGACTTTTATCTGTACCCATCAAACATTTCTGCCAAAGGGCATGCACACACGGACCCCGGTGATGCATGACCAGGGTTTCCCGTAATGGAGTACATTGCAACACATCCCATTATATTCATGTCTGATGGAAGGTAAGTCAAGTGTGTGTCAATAGTGGTGAAATATTGGTTTTGGGATTGTTTTGAGCTCAGGCAGTAAGCAAAATGAAAAAAAAAAAAACTAAACAAGTTTTCTGTTTCACTTTAAAACCATTAAAAGACAAAATTACAATCTTTTAAAATAAAAAAATTTCCAGCCGAGGTTTCCTGATAGCTTAGTTTTAGCCTCAGCCTTCCCCAAAATTCATCGGAACACTTTCTTTTTGTTTGTTTTACTTTCATCACCTGAGGCAAATTCCAGTAATTGAATCAATAACATCAATTTCATTGTTTACCCTCCTGTGTTCGGCTCTGGTTTCAATCCAATATGTCCAAAATTAAACCCATGTGTCTACTTGCTATTGAGTTAGCATTTATTATACATGCCACATTGTATTTTTTTAAATATTTGGATAAGACTGTCCATGTAACTTACTACTAACTCTATATATATATATATATATATATATATATATATATATATATATATATATATATATATATATATATATATATATATATATATATATTTTTTTTTTTCAATTTGTACTTTTTTCTATTTATCTTAGCTGTTTCATTTAAGCTTTTAGTGTTTTTTTAATCTTTGTTTTATGGTTTTTAGTTGGTTGCATCTGCCTGTGCAGCACTGTGGACAGTTCTCATGCTGTATTTGAAATGTGCTATACAAATAAAATGGTATGATAGTATTATTTATATGTTCTTTTAAAGGAACATGAGGGAAGTATGACTTCCGGGGTATTTGTGTCAGCTTTTTCTCTTTAGCAGCATCTACACAAACATTTCTAACAATAATTCATAATAACTGGTGTTTTACTGAACAATCTCTGACTGCTCAAAGCTAATGGTCTAGTTATGTATCTATTAACATGGTGACCTCCACAGAGCAACATGCCTGGGGACATTAACAGCAGGTCATTTAACAATAATGGGACCTTTAATCCGAGCCCAAGCCGAACACTTGAATGACATTTCTAAGTCAGTGTTCCCATTCATAAACAGCAGGGGACCAATCACAGAGAGGCAGACTTCAATTAAACAAAAATGAAGCACATCTGTTGAGGTAGAGTTTTTTTTCTTTTCACAACAGACACTATTTGATTCAGCGTTGTGTTAAATGTTTATGTTTATTTATTTAGCAGACGCTTTTATCCAAAGCGACTTACAATTTATAACCTATAGGGCATGCTGTGATCTGTGGGGGAAACCGGAGTACCCAGAGGAAACCCACGCATGCATGGGGAGAACACGCAACTCCACGCAGAAAGGCCGCAGCCGAGCCGAGTTTCGAACCTGCAACCTTCGTGCTGCGAGACAACAGTGCTAACCACTGCACCACCATGCAGCCACCATAGAGCAGGTCGTTATCAGTCACCCCAAATAAGAACTTTAAATATCTTAACATCATGCCTGACTACATAATATGATTTAAACATAGATGTATGACAGCTAGGTCATTGGAGTTAAAATGGGTAAATTATTAAGAATCTCTCCTTGCAGCGCTGTCACTCATGAGATTATGACTGAGCTGTTTACCAGTTGACACCAGATTCCTGTTTAAATCTTGTATTTAGAAATAATCCTTGATAAATTTGGCCAATCTGTTCACCTTGTTTTCATTACACCACAGTTTCTTCATTGCTGCCGCTTCTCCCTCGTCAGTCAGTCATTTCTCTGCCTGCAGCTCAGATTTTTGGATTTATATTTCATCCTCATCTTATTTAATGATCAAATACAATCACCTAAAGAACACCTGCCTCTCTGTGTCTATGCTTGGGTCCAATTTCTGGTTTTTGGTTTGTTTGGTTTTATCGTATTGTGAATTTTTTTTTACAAATGAAGTAAAAAACAATAAAGTCAGTTTTAGATGCAAGCTTTATTACATTTATTCTATTTAAATGTTGCATTATAAATAAAGAAATGCTGTATAAGCTTTATAAACATGAAAAAAAGCGTCATAATTGGAATTACTATGTCAATGTTTGAAAGACCAAAGTATTTGAAATCTAATAACATTCTGGACATTTACATACATGTGGGTGTGAATCATGTTCTCAGAGCCATACTTTCTGTCAAATGGGAATGACACTAAGAGCAGAAGAGGAAGTGAAGTTGTGGTAAAAAGAAACTTGGATTTTCCTGATTTGTGAAACCAACTCAGTTTCCTTTTACTGTTGTTTTTCAAACGTGTCTAAGCTCGACTGCCAGACTCAGCTGTTGGTCAAAACAGATGACTACTGTGAGTAATCAGAGATGAGTAACAGCTTTGTTTGGTTCTAGAACAAAGATGGTGGCCTGCTTGTGTAACAATAAGTTCATCAGTCTGGGTTTAAAAACAGCTTTAAACAAACCTTGAATGCACTAACTAAGCCCGGTTTATATACGGCAGGGTTTTTAAATTCTTGGATGATTTTAAAAGCATGAAAAAACCTGCAAACATTGTGGTAATAATTACAAATATACCAGCTTTTGTCCTAGATTTTGTGAACAAAAACTAAACATAAATTGACATCACTCATGGAAATTCCCTACTCTGACGGGAAATATCGCTAGCAAATATTGAAATATAAATCATGATTTCGAAATAAACATTACACAGAGAAGGAACGTGCTACATGCTTCCCTCACATCACTTCTGATTGGCTAATCGACACTTTCAATGGGCAGCATGTTTGTTTGTCCCTGAAAATCAGACCAAGTTTATCCAACTTATTTCAAAGCCTGCATTTGTGATCGGATCGATCCTGACATGCTTCCAAGTGACGCAGTGAACTCGTAACACTCCAAACAAGGTGATAAGATAATTTTAGCAGCCATAAGGATTATTGGAAGCGGAATAGCTGGTTAAATACTGACACACATATCCGGCCATGTGAACCGGGCTTAAGCAAACTGGATCTTTTGTTTTGTTTTTTGTGTGAAATAAAGGTTTCAATTCTTAAAGAGTAACTAAACCTCTAAATAACTTATTTTTTGCCAATTAACTGTATAATTGGGTCTTAACAAATGCAATCTTTCTGTTTCTGTGCATTTGTTGACATGTTTGTGTAAATTTGATTGAATCTAGAATCTAGGTCTTTAAACGTCTCAGTGCTGCCCCCTGTGGCAGAACAACAGCTACTGCATTTTAAACTTGTGATTGACCAAGGCTGGAATAATTTCACGTCATGGTACAGCCTCCTCCCACTCCCCCTCCCTCCCAGGAATTCCCCACACTTGACCATGCCACTCAGTTTCTGCTGGCAATGCTCACTTTCATAGCATTTTTCAAATCTTGACTAGGGGAGGAGTTACATTTTCTGATGGTGTGCAGTCCCTCTTTAACTACATCTGGGGTATCTGATCTGAAGAATAAAAAAAAAGGTCTTCAGTCATATAATGACCGATGTTCCAACATGTAATGTGCAAATCAGTGTCGCATCCAACAAAACTTCTGTTCTGGAACAAATTCTCTGGTTTTCTAGTGAGTAACAGAACCTAAAGTACCCAAATGGTGTATTTATATATTTGTTTGTTTAGTTTTATTGCATGTGGGAGCTAATCGATTTAACTAAATAAAGCACGACTGGCCCTTGCTTTGTTTTCAGGCAGTAAGCCTCTTGAGAAAGAACAATAAAAACCACATTTGAACATTAATAATTCTCCTGATACCATTAATTGTTTACCTATTTGCAACATTAAATCAGTACCAAGTAAAAACAGTTCTCTATCACTGTGCTGATTTCAATCCATGTGACCTTTTAGTTACCGCTTCCAACAAATCTCCTGCCAATTCCAGAAAACTGTCTTTCCATCAAATTGGGTCATTTGGGCATTTATTTAAAACACATTCGATACTAGAACCATTTAGCCACCTCATGTTCTCAGTCTTAACCGAACAACACGGCAGCAGCCACCAGGTAATTGAGGAGCGGTTGCTGATTACAAAATCTATGAAGAAGAACATTATTCTGGCTTGTGTCTGTACATGTATTGATCCAGTAGGAGCCTATTTGTTTGAAATGATCGGGATGATTACGTTCCACAGATCATGCAGCCATAATGCATATGGTGTGATATATAGATAATCCATCAGTTTACATGATTTTACTAGATATTGGATTTAGGGAAGACCCTTCGCTTTGACCATTGTGGGCTGGTGGAGTGGAAAGAATGAGATAACAGTGGAATTTATGGATTATACAGTGATTGCATTTTCAAACAGCAACAGCAGTTTATTTGTCATAACTGCGGTGCTCCATGTATTGTGGTGACCATAAAATAAATGCCCTGTAGAGTGTTTTGCTAAATGAGGTGAATTAATATTTGGAAATCACCTCCAAGACATGGCTATTGAGTGGTATTTTTGTGCAAATGTGATAATAGATCATGGGGATGCAAGAGCTGTGCCGAGTTATGCCACTTCCAGAGCGTTTATGAATTCATTTCTAGCTTTGAGGCATCTTGTTAAACATCTCTTCAATTTTTTCTTGACTATGGCCAATCAACCTGGGACATAAAGCCAACATCTGTTCAGATAAATTGCTTTCTTAGACATCCAGTTCACCATATACTATCTTTGGAACGTTCCGAAAGGTTGAACTGGGTTATTACGAAGACGTCGGTGTGGTGGTTAGCAGTGTGGCTAATGAGCACGAAGGAGTCGTAGTTCAGTTGTGTCTTGTGTTTTTCTTTATGGTAATCCAGTTTCCTCTCACCATACCGAAACTTGTTCATTTGGTAATTTGTTAGCCTGGCCTGCCTCGTCCTCCCCGGACGAGTCTGAATACTCGAGGCAGAGAGCACCAAGAGGGGTGGGACTAGCCAGCTCAAAAATTACCAATCAGAAAAAAAAGGCGGAAATGACGACTGTATCACACGACACTATAGGTAATAGCCAAAAATGGTGTCTGGTGACGGCGCAAACATCTTTCTTTATAAGAAAAACTTTTAACACTTCTAGTTGTGGTTTTAAAGATGTGTCCAAGTCATTTAGAACAGAGGAAAGAGCCGCAGTGAACTCCGCTTCACATGCCATCTTTGTGGTTTATGAGAAACTGAGCTTCGTAGTGTGTGACGCACGCTGCTCAGTGCTGATTTGGTTAGCTCAGTTAGAATTCTCGGGGGTGGAGTGTTTTGAATGGGAGCGTTACCAGGCCCTTTGCTTCCCATAAGGAAGCACTGGCCAGG
Source organism: Nothobranchius furzeri (assembly GCF_043380555.1). NCBI lineage: Eukaryota > Metazoa > Chordata > Actinopteri > Cyprinodontiformes > Nothobranchiidae > Nothobranchius > Nothobranchius furzeri. The sequence goes on from NC_091751.1 coordinate 37,820,845, forward strand.
CTATTACTTTGTCCCCAGATGGCTTAATTAAAGTCATCTTCTAGAGCTAACATGCAGTTGTTCTTTAGTCATGTCCATCCAATGCTTTCTTGGTCTTCCTTGTGGATGCTTAGTTCATTCGCTGTGTAACGTCCAGCAATGGTCAGTTTTCACTAACAGATTGACCTATATGCCACCAGTCATCTGCAGACATAAATTACATTCTCTAAAGTGGATTTTACATCTTAGCTTCCAACAAGCCCAGAAGGATACTGCAGCCTTGGTGACGTTTCAGGAGGAACAGGATGTCAGGCTGTGTTCCCACACAAAGCCTTCTTTTGATAACACCGCAGGATTGCTAACTCTCTGAATAAAGTGACAATTTTCAGCTCATATGAGTTAATGAATTGTGAAATGGAATGAACAAATGTTATATGCTTAAATTATTAACCCTTTGATGCGTAATGGCCACTACAGTGGTCAGGTACTCAAAATTGCTATTTATTTATTTTTGCTATTAAGCACAGCTGTTGAAGACTTTATTGCATGTGAGCCTCTCCATTTGGGCTTCAGCAAGTCAAGCCAACATATTTCATGTTCAGAATGCATGCAGTCCACTGGGCTGGACATGTAATAAATTATTTGTGAATTAACAAAATGCTACAAAAATTATTTGTTGAAATTTGTTTCATTCACACCTAAAGATGAATGAAAAAAATTGTTTAAAAAATCATGGTTGAAGATTTCATAATTCATGCATCAAAGGGTTATGGTTGATTAATCTGTGCTTGAATTACTGAAGTTTGAAATGAATGTCATTATTACATTGAAAGATTTATATATATGATGGTCAGTAATGTTTGATATGAGAAGTGAATCATTCAGACACTCAGACACATGGTTCATTAGAGATAAATTAAAGTTAAGTTAAACTTCGTGACACATAGATATTTTCTTAGCCACAAATCAGAGCATCCTGTATTTGAAAGAAAGCGTGATGTTCTGAGGTTTGCTTGTTAACACCCCTTAACAAGGCACGTCCCGGTTGGCCAAGAAATCATAATATGAGAATATTAAAACAGAGCTCACTTGACGGTGAGTCGGTTCTAGAGAAAGCTACGGACAGGCCAGAGCGAACCCTCTTTAACCCAGAGCATTTTTGACAAGCTGTCAAAACCCCTGCTAAAAGCTGCCTACAGCTGACACAACAAAACAGTTCCTTCAGCTATTCAGAAACAGCTGTTCTAGACGCAAACAATTTCATCTATCTGTTGTGATCCAGGAGACGACTCTGGACCGACCTGGTCGTACTGCAGTCTTTTCTACGAACCTCGGTACCTTGGGGTCACCCGACCCCCCCGACATCTCGGATCCGAAAGGGAGTCTCCTCAGGGGTACGTATAACACAGCCAAATTGTGTCTGATGCCGTTTTGTTAAGAATCAACTTCATAGTTTACTGCAAAACAAATTCATTTCACACCCAGAACTCAGTTCTTCTAGATACAAGGTTCTGATAAACACTCACCATTAAATCACCATACATCACATCCCATCCACTTAGATTCATCCATAACAGTAGCCTTGATTAACTTGTCATATTTTTATTTGTAAAGAAAATAAATTTCTTATCGTTTATAAACCTGGCTCTGTCTAAATTGAGACGAAGTGTGTTTGGTCCCTGAAAAAGCAAACAATCCTAGAATCTTCTGATAAAACATCCAAAGACCAAGCAGGTTGATATTCTATATTTATATAGAGTATCAAAGCTTATTGGTCATAAGTAAAGGTAGTATATTAAGCTTAAAAGTAGCAACATTTACCCTCTGCGACTGCCAGCCGTTTCCTGATCGGTAAAGGCCTTCGCTGCCAGCGTTTCTCACCGTTTTTACTGTTTTTTTAAGAGTCACAGAACGTTGTGCACTAGGATGATGTCGATGCCAAAACAACCAAACAAAGCAGAGACTCACCTCTTACATCAGGAAGAATCTGCACGTTTTGAGCGTTATCTGTTCTTTCAGAATCCGTTGTTGAATTGTGATCGGCAGAAGCTTTTCTGGTTCGCGCCTCACTTTTTTTACAGCAGCGGCCCAAAACGATCTCCTAACACATGGATTTTCTGCTTCCTGATCACGTGACATGTGACGTACGTGGATAAAGATAGGCTTTAGAGCTGAGATGTTTGTTCTCACGGTGCGGGGGCTCGTTCTGATGCCCACACAATAAAAAAATGCAAATGACGACTTTAGTCGTCATTGGCAGTAAATTAGTTAACATTGATACACTCATGAGATCTTTGGAGTCTTGCTTTTCACATCTTCTCTGAGACTTATGTGATTCTCTATTGTCTAACAAGGTCTGATTGGTTTGACTCAAATCCAAATGTTTTTAATCCTTTCTCCGAATAGTCAACCCGTTGGTGAAGAACATTTTAGTCTCTTGGAACATTCACAGAACTTTGAAAAGAAAAACAAAACTAAACAAATGGAAACATTTCTATGAAAATGTTAAACATTTCATCCATTTATTAGACTCCATTAAAACTGTCCTAAATGGACACCCTGCCACCAGAAAGTTGGAATCAAAAAACACATGAATGTTTTAGATGACATTAATTATAATTATTAATTAAAAAGTAGGACCATGCAGACATGAATTCACAAACTTTATAAAATATAAAGACAATTTAAATGTATCTAAGTCTTGCAAAATACCTCCTAGTCTAAATGTATTTGATAAAACTTGAAACATAAATATTTTTGGTTTAATAATTTGACACTTTTTTCATAAAAGAACAGAAGCTCTGCAGGACCTTCCCTAGAAACGAGTTGCTCTTCAAAGCTCTTCAGATCTGAACGAGAAGGAGCCACTTCCTCTGGTAAACTCCTGAGTAGAGATGATGGTGGCGGACCAATTAGCCTGACTCATTAGCTTTTGAAGAGCATTAGAAAATAAAGCTGTGGCAGGATGGACTGTGCTCTGAGTGTTTTCTTTTTTTTTTTTTTTTTTGCATTATTGATTGAGAATTAATGGAGGAAGCAGTCGTCATTAAAAGGATAAGGGATGGCTCTAGAAAACCTTAGTAATGGCAATCTGGGCCATTTAGGAGTCAGCTAGATGCTGTTGACCACTTAGGGGTGGAAGCACAAAATCATGTGGGGAAATGGGAGGATAAGGAGCTGCAACTGACAGGTGACAACTTCATTGTTAGAAAGATTGAATATTTCCCAAACTGCACACACGGACTCAACCATAACCATTCCAAATCTATTCCTCAGTGTTTTTTTACCACCTCTCTCCAGAATAATCAGTCATACTTTTTGTTTATTGTTTATCATTGTCGTTAAGAGGCTGCTGAAGTCTGACCAGTACGTAGTGTCAGACGGAAGCTACTAAAGCCTCCAGTCAGGCCAGTCTGGGTGTAACAGCGAGTCCGTTGATAATCCGAATGTTTGTTATTTGATATGCAGAACGCATTTCGTTCACGCTGGCTCAGCTCAAAGGTAAATGAACACACTTTCATGGTGGTGGTGTTTAATGCTGGAAAATGCAGAGGCCCTGTTAAGTCCCCAACAGAAGTTGTTAAAATGTGAAGGAGGGGGTAACATAAGAAACATGATAGTGGGTTTAAAATCGGTTTAATTGTTATAAAAAGTTCTAAAAACAAGCGCAAACAGATGGTGAGCATTATTAAAAATAATGCTAAATGAAAAATTCTCTAAAAGTTTAACGGTCAAAAGAAAACTTTTCAACCATTTAAACACGTGGTTAAAACTTTAGTAAAAGTTTCACCGAACTGAAGGTGTTTTAAAACACGAGGTTGATAAAAGTCTTAAAAGATCCCTATGGACCATCTCAGAGTTTTACTCTTTAAAACTCATCAACTCAGTTAAAACTTTAGAAGTCAAAACTCATCAATTCAAAGGCATTTCAAACAAAATCTGAGGCCTGGAGGACAGCAGAACCCTTTTTGTCCCAGGTGTGGGCAGACCCGGCACCAGAGGACTTCACCTGGAGGGGCAGTGGGTTTTTCGGGGGGGGGGGGGGGGGCAGTAAACCGTGTTTTTATCAACCCCTTTACATGTTTATAATATGTCCGGTGGACGTTACATACATATATTTCCGGGTCAAATCCGTCATTTTGCGTCACCAACTTGTTCTACATAACTAACTGAAAAGCTAAGATTCTTCACTGTTTTATTCCGATTATGTATGCCAATTAAAGATGCAATCAAAACTTAAGACAAAGTAACCAAGTAACCAATTTTACTGAACCTCTTAGAAAAATACTTGCAACTCACCGTTCTTAGCTGCGCCTGCGCACCACAGAGTCACCATCTCAAAACAATCCTTACGTCCAGTTAATGTTCTCAATCTCCAATAAAGTACATAGTCCAAAAGTCTTCTTCCAAATCCTGCCCTGCAGCTTGATACCTTAGTAAATTCTTCTTTTTGCACGTATTTCTCATAATGTTTACATCACGAATACTAGTTAGCATCAGGTTAGCATGCTACTTCTTGGCTGCGTGCTTCTTCTTCAGGGTAAACATTGACTTGGTGTGTTACTGCTACCAACTGGTAAGAAGTGTAACCTAGGTCTTCTAAACAAGATTTAGAAAATCTAGAGTGTTTTCTTTCTAAAAAGAGAACAGACAACCCTGTATTTAAGATGGTTCAAAAACAGTTTCAACTTTAATATGCGTTTTAAAACATTTGAATCAAAAGGACAGCAGACACCCCTGAATTCAAAATGGTAACAAAGAGTTTGATGAGGAATGAGAACGAAACTGTCTGCAGGGGAAACAGTATGCTGCATCTGTTTTCACTGAATACTCCAACCATGTTCTATTTTGGTACCATGATGAAGAAAAACTGCGTTTTTTCCCAGAGAAAAGTCGAACTGGATAATTTTCCAGGCACAACTGATTAGGCTTATCCACCCCGAGGTCATCTGAACAGCGATTTATGTTGGTGCTGCTGCCACTCGGTGGCGCAATTGCCTGCTGAGATTATGCTGGAAGCACGGAGAGAGGAGGAACAGAAGCGCTTGTAGCTGCAACTTCTGGCTGCACTGGCCTTTTTGATGATGCGTCATCCCTGCTTGTGCTAGCATTGTTTTTCTGTTTGCTAAACCAAGCTCTGATATCCATTTTAGCAAGCTACTGTACCAAAGCATCTTCTTCTACTGCATCTTAAACTGTTGATTAGTAACCTAGAGCGCCCTCTGTTGATCATCTTGAGCCAATACATTTGCATGAGGTGTTGTAATCTGTCCTGGGCGGGCCGGATCGGCAAAGATCGGCCTTGACGCTGGGCCTGGGTGTGGGTCATCAGAGGGATTCAGGTCAGCTGTGCTCCTCAGCAGCCTGGAAGAGAGAAGGAGGAGGGTAGTGATGTGACGTTTGCGAATGAATCGAATCTTTTGAACGGGTTTCCGGTAACAAACCTCCCCGGAAGTCGGAAAAGTGCACCCACTCAAACCCCACCCACATCTGTGACAGACGTAGGAGGAACCCTAACCAACCCCGTGCACCCTCACGGACATCGCAGGAACACGTAGCTCTTAATACGGGTCCACCTAAGAGAGTGAACGTGTTTGAGGTTTGCTGTTTGTAGTCTCTGATGGACTTATCCAACAATGACCCTCATCCATGGAAATCACACAATCGCTTATTAAATGAATCAAATGTGACTTTTGTTAATTAAATAAATATTTAATTGTTTTAACCACCTTTGCAGAGAGAAAACATCCCTGTTGACCATCTGTGCCTGCCTCGGTTTGGCGAGGACAGTTGGAACATGTTGATGCACTTTTGGCCTTTATGTATGGTCAGTAGAAATAAAAAGACAGTGGATCCTGAGGTGAGCAACCTCTGCCCTCAGGGTTAAAGCAGTTGTATTGCTTGGTGTCAACATGAGGCTAAACCATTCTCAATACCTCGGAGGTAAAAGAGCATGTCCCAAAGTGTCCCATTCATATGCAAGGCTAGGCCCTGCAGGTTTTTGCCAACAGCTATATTAGCAGTTAGTGAAAAGCCAACTCTAAACTGTCAGTGGATGTGTCAGCGCTGCTGCCCAGGCTCTTCTCACTAGCCTGTTGTTTCTCATGGACTCCAGAACTCCCACAGCGATGATGGAATGGGTTTAAAGTTGTAGAGATACAGTAGTAATATCAACAACAAGACAATGTTCCACAGTGGCCTGGGCCAAATGCTAACTGACTGCATCCCCATTAACAGCTGGATAAACCACTGGATGGTTTTTAATGAATCTTTTTGGAAGGTAATGGCTGAGTGTACTGAAACTGATTCACTGTTAAGCCTGAATCATACTTCTCCGTCTGCGTCAGTACGGAGACATGCAAAGTCCTTGCAGGCCTGCTGGAGAGCTCCGCAAGGATGGACGGAGTCAATCTCTCTTTTCTAAACATCCGTCAGTCGAGACGGACAATGCAAGCTTGTGATTGGTCAGGACGCCGCTGTCGTCTACACCACTGCCTTTGCGCCCTCAAAAACATGAAGAGAGCCGAGAATAACTAGCAGCAGACACAGAGCAGCTTGAAGAATACCTCGCGAAAAAACTATAAAAATATGAACGGTTAATTCCCCGTGACTGGAGGAGTGAAAAGATGCGCAGAAAGCGTTTCATTTGTGGACGGAAATGACAGGAAACGTGGGTTTAGAGGTGGGGAGCGCATGAAGAGGTGGAGGAGGATGAGAGACAAATTTGTCCGTGTTAAAAAGTCTCTTATATACAAAAAAAACGTAATATAAACACACTATCTTGGACCGGATACATGATATCAACAGGATACAACAGAACAGCGCTACGCTCTCTGTCATCCTGCCGGGCAATTGCTTTGCAACACTCTCCAGGAGACAGAGAAGTATGAGAGCAAAACGCTTCCGCCAATCCGTGCGTGTCTGTCCCTTGCGGAGCAGACGGAGAAGCATGAATCAGCTTTTAGAGTCAATCTAATTAAAGATGGCTGCTAAAGCAAATGTAAATTAGAAAACACAAACATGATCACAGATTTATTCACAACACATACATGCTGATAGGTCACTTCATCACACACGAGGTTATTTATTGGACAAAACTGTAGCCTAGAAATCTAGACGAACCATAGCACAATGATGTTGCTCTACAGGTCGGTACAGCCACGCTCCATCGTGTCCTCAGCAGGTCTATCATTGGCCTGAGCAGTTTTGTGGCAATGCTAATCACAGCGCTCTATCGGTTTGGTGGGTGGGATGATGTGTTCAAGTGCACGTTGGCGATGGTTTGTTTGAAACAGCTTTGGATGTGAGTGGGCATGAGCCAAGATGTGCAAGGTCATGAAAGCAAAATCAGTGTGGCATCACATGGTGAGGATTTTTCAATCCTAGAATTTCACAGTCTATTTTCTATCAGAAGCTAACACAGGAGATTGGTGTAGGAGACAGTTTTCATGTTCAGCCTGCATAAAACCTCAGAGTGACCCATTATAATCATGAATAATCATTAAAACATTTTCTTCAGTCAACCACATGTTTAAGTCCTTTAGAAAAAGAATGTATTTGTGTCTTCTTCTATGGTATGGTAGACTACCCTGACATCTGTGGCTGTGAGAACATCATGTTGTTTGCTGTCCAATAGCATGTGGAGAGTTTGAAAGATAACCGTAGATTCGAAGCTCTGGGATGTGGTCAGATTATATAATCACATCTATAGGTTGGATTGCCAGGCTAGAAAACTGTAGATGGATGAGCTTCATTTAGGGTTACCAACAAGAGCAGTTAGGAAAGGAGACAGATCATCTGTCATCAACATCTGTTGGGGCAGCAGTAGCTCAACATGTTGAGCGGTTGTCCAGTAATCGGAAGATTGCAGGTTTGATCCTGGCTCTGGACAGAGAATTCTGCTGTTGTGTCCTTGGGCAAGACACTTAACCCACCTTGCCTGCTGGTGGTGGTCGGAGGGACCAGTGGTGCCTGTGCTCGGCAGCCTCACCTCCGTCAGTGCGCCCCAGAGCAGCTGTGGCTACATCGTAGCTCATTACCTGCGTGTGAATGAGTGTGTGAATGGATGAATGATACACTGTAGTGTAAATTGCTTTGGAGTCCTTGCTCTGAGAGGCGCTATACAAGTGCGGGTCATTTAGCATTTATCATCTGTTGCTTTGGCCTTTTTACTGCTATAAAAAAGATGCATGTCCACTGGAATATCCCTGGTTTAATTTTCCCTTCATTCTTAATTCCTGCACCATCTTTGGTCTCCAGAAGTTATTATGGAAGTAAAACCTCTAACATTAAAAGAAGTAAAGTGTTAACTTTCAACCTGCTAAATAGAATTTCATCAAACTCAGGTCATGTACATAAAACAGTCGTGTTTTTGTCTTGAGGAACATTTGTGCCACTACTGCAACTTTCTGTTATAGGGTTAAAAATAAGCATTTGGCAGATGTGTGAGTTTGTTTTGTTTTAAATGGCACAACAGAGATGAGCATCAGGAGGTTTAAAAGGCTCTTTCCAGTCAGTGGCTGGGTCCTCCGAGTTCCACAAACAAAACGAGTCGACACTTGCGCAACAAAAATAATCTGCACGAGAAGGTATGTACTGTAGTAAGCTTCATATTCAGAGGTATTTGTTCATGTACAGGCACGCTCACTGTGTACACACACACACACACACACACACACACACACACACACACACACACACACACACACACACACACACACACACACACAATTCAAAAGGTTGCACAAATGCATTTTGGAAGAAGAGGACATGAAGTTCAGATCAGTTTGTAATCCCTCTGCTAAACACTCGCCTGTGTGCAGCATCCCTGTAAACAAACATCCTGCTTTATGACACCTGCATTGCTGAGATTTTGCTTTGAAAACCAGCAGTTATCATTTACCTCTCCATAATTATACAGCTGGTTGTGGATTAAAAGCTGTCATCTTCATTTTTAGAGGATACCGAGAGGCACCTCTAAGATGCACAAACAAACTCTTAAAAGAGACTCGGTGCCTCATTTTTTAAAGCAAGCTTTACTAAAACATTTGCCAGTCATGTCCGCATTTTGCCCATCAATGAACCGTTTAGTCAGAAGCAAAAACACGTCCAGAAATCATGTGATATTGTAACATCTGTGACCTCTCACAGCTGCAAATTGTGAAAATAAAAAATGAAAATTAGGAAACTTTTTCCCAGTTAAACTTTGAGGATTTCACATGGTGAATTTTCCTTTTTTAAATGGTTTTAAAGTGTTGTAATTTTCATAACAACATCATGGAAATAGCTGGACTGAATAAATGAAAATCAAAGCTAGTGACAGAGTTAAAGACTTCTAACAAAGGCAATTAAACACCGAGACAAAATGAAAAAGTAAGCAAAGCCCATGATTCAACATTCTAATTTGCACATGCCAGACCAGCACAAACAACCAGGAGTAACAGCCCCCCACCCGCTGCTCTTCAGCGCACTGTGAATGCTTCATCCACACTGATGTATTTGGCCCCTACTCCCACCTCCACATACATCCAAGATCCTCGCTTATTTTAAGAGGTCTGCAGCTGACATTTAGCTGCAACAGTGATGTGCATCATTCAGAGGAAACATCAATCCATAAATAATCCCAAATCCCACGATTCCACACCCACACTTAGTGACACTGCAGGGACTAATGCTGCAGTATGGGATCACTCCAGGACTCTGGTGAAGGCTAATGAGTAATGTCCTCATGTCTCACTTCCACGGGACCAGCAGATAAACACATTATTACATCTCCTTGTTTTTTTTATTCGTGATTTTAACATCTTAGCATCAGTTACCACAATCCATCCCTCGCACCCATGTTTAACCCACTTTCATCTGATCGTCATGGCCTAATTGTTCCAAAATCATGTTCCATTTCTGTCACCGCAGCCAGCGGGCACGCCCTCCAATCAAACAGCTCATGCTCTGTAATGACAGCAGCTGTGACCTGGCAGGATTCAAATGTTTTACAGTCTACACTATGAAAACGGAAAAGGGAGGAAACTGCCCATTTCTTCATCACCCCAAGGAGAAATATTGCATGTGTTCATCCATCTTTGTGCTTTTACCCTTGGAACATCTGGTGTGTGTCAGAACCAGCTGACTGCATAAGGCTGGCCCGTTTAAGGAGGATTAGAATAAACTCAAACCTGTTAGGAGTCCTTTTAATGTTGTTTCTAAATACCCGTCAGCTTTTCCAGTTCTTTGTGTTGATAAAAAATAATGACAAAACAAAAAATATATAAATTTGAGTGGATTGTGGGGATGTTAACATCAGCTTTTGTTCTTTTACTGATATCTGATGTTTTTAGGTCCATGCTAGAGTTTCACGTCTGTTTTCTGTCAGAAGCTAATGCAGGAGATAGGTGTAGGAGACTATTTTCATGTTCAGTCTGCATGAAACACTCAGAGTGACCCGTTAGAATCAGAAATAACCTTTTTTTTCAGTGTTCCGCACCTACTAAACTTTTACTATGCAAAAAATGACAAAAACTACTTTAATCTAAATACAAAGTCTCACAATGAACTAGTTCACATCAGATTATTGTTAATGGGTGCCAAATATTCTGACCTTTTCTGACCAAAATCAACAAGGTCAGTGGTTTTATTCTTTGCTGTTCTTGCCTCTCCTTTCAAGAGAGGTTTAGTCATCCATCTGTGAGACGTCTCCTTCAGTAGTTTTATTTATTTTACTAAAGCAGCCATAACAATCTGAACAAGCCCCAGAATGCTCTCCCATTTCACCGTCTTCTGCTCCTCTCTGTCACCCAGCCTCTGAAGAGAGGCTGATCCATCATGGAGCACATTCACATACAAACACACACACGGGCCGACTCGCCCACAAAAAAAATGTCATTCTAGGGACGGCTTGATTCATCACAGATGCAGCTTCACACACAGACAGGTAAACACAAACACGTTAACACATGGTGCGCATATCGACTACACATGTACACATTCCTGCCAGCCTGGATGTCAGAGCAGCAGCTTTACCCATCACTCACGCAGACTTACAAGGCACTGTGGATATTACCAGGTAATTGTGTTGACGGGGGTGGTGAGTCCTGAATGATTGTCAGGTTTGTCACTGAGCCAAGAGCTTCCTTTGAGCCTGACTCTGTTCATCAGCCACCAGGAGAGCTCACTTCAGCGACTCCGTTAACCGGGCACATCTCATGGAACGGCATCAGTATCAATAAAAACAAACATCTTTAACACTTAATGGGTGTTTAAAGCCTAGTGGTCAATATAGAGTACAACAGTCCCAAAGCCGTTTTGTTGTGAGTGCCGTCCAGGCATCTGTAGCTCCAATCATCATCAACATATCAACGTGTGTGTGTGTGTGTGTGTGTGTGTGTGTGTGTGTGTGTGTGTGTGTGTGTGTGTGTGTGTGAATGACTGTGTGAATGACTGTGTGTCTTTTAAAGTGGTTTGGGGGGCTGCAGAACTCTATAGGCGCTATATCATATGCAAGTCATTCAGCATTTACCATATTTTTGTATGGGTGCTGATGTACACTTTGCAAGTCTGTATCAATCAAATTTTACGTTTATGATATATTTATGTTAAAGTTTTGAATTGTCCTATCTGGGCTACTGTAGAAGAGTAAAAATCTGATTTTAAAGGTTTGTTTTTCAAGATTAAACTTAATGTATGCTCATGGTTTAGCCCACCTGGTCTTCATAAAGTCACATACAAAACATAAAGTAGAGAAAATCCCATTAAAACATTTATTATTATTATTATTATTATTATTATTATTATTAATATATTTTATTTTTATTATTATTATTATTATTATTATTATTATTATTATTATTATTATTATTATTATCATTATTATTATTATTATATTTTATTCAACAGTGTCTTTCAGGACACTTTACAACAATGGGGAAAAATAAATAAATAAACAAGAAAAACACATTACAGAAATATGTAAAAACACTAAGATGCTGACATTTAAAATCTATGTGGTATTTATCTCAACTATAATAATATAAACATAAATAGCCAAGCTCAGAGGGTAAAGTAAAAACAAGTAAAAACATCTTGACTCAGTCTATTTCCCTGATCTTGTTTCCTCGTGGAGAAAACCCGTAAAAGCTTCAGAATAATCTGCGTAACTAATAATACTTGTCCGCCTAATAATTACAGTAAGTCAAAAGAAGAGAGTCGGGCTGTTTTCTCCTTCCTCCAGAATTTCTGCTACTTCATTTGGAAGCAGCGAGGCATTCAGGCTGAGAATCTGTCACGGAGCAACAGAAGGAGGAGGTCGCCTGGCCTGCTGCTTCCTGAAGGCTTGATTCTCACCTACACAGTTCCCATGTGGCTGCTCACCCACTCTTTAAACGATCCCCACACACACACAAAATCACCTATTTTATTTTTCATTTTCAGCAATTTTCCGTGGCTTTGCTGGCGATATTGATATAAAAGACTCCGAGCTCCTGCGTTCAGGCTTGGATGGAAGGCACCCGGCGCATCGTGGAGTTCAGCGATCAGACCGCCAACAGAAGGAAAATAAGAGTTTTACAAATTCCCTTTTTTTTCCAAGCCAATTTAGCCGAGATGGGGCACAGTGATAGATGCGCTGTTTAAATGTCTGTTCGAGCGTCACGACTTTGTTCCTGAGTAAATTCGACCTGACGGCTTTGACTTCATGTAGAGTTGTTTTGATTGGCTGTCTAAACCGACGCCCCCGCCGTGGTCAGTCACAATTTGTTTATGTAATTTTCAAGAATATGATGTTTTGAAGGTGAGTACCCACTGAGAATATTGATGTGAAGTCAGTGGTTTATCCAGCACTTTAGCAGAGCCGGCAGCCTGCATGAATAATGGCTTTTATGGTACAGGAAATGATTATGACTACAGCTCCTGTTCAGGTTGATGGAGTACTTTCATGTCTTCTGTGCTGCGTTGGATAGCAAACGGTAAAAAGAGGCCGAAAACAAGGATGCAAATAAAAAGAGGATGATTCAGGTTGTTTGTGAGAAATGAAAAGCTTTTAGGCTCCATCTTGTAAAAAGAAACAATTTGGAAACCTGTTACACATATGATTACCGCCAGCACTTCCCCCTCTCGCATCTTTATTCATCTGCACCCTTTCATGAAATGAGGGTTTCTCAAAGCTCAGTGAAACACATCATCCTTTACTGATGACTTAACACGTAATAATCGCTGTCCAGAAATTTGGATTTTCATAAATAATCTAAAAATGTTGATGTCAGAGCTCAACAACAACCTGAATGTTTCTAAGTGTGCTTCTGCCATCTTAGCTCCAATCCAAAACATGTAAGTAAGTAAGTAAGTAAAAGTTTATTTATATGTCACTCGAATCTGTTTGAATTCTGCAATAAAACTATTTAAATTGTGTTTTTTTACTGGTTTTTATAATAAGTAAAAAGTAAGAACATGTAAAACAGCGTCTGTATGAACTGTTCTATCATTTCTGCCATTAGCCCTGTTTCAGAACATTGTGTCATTGAGTTGTTTTCTCATCCAATAAATCATAATAAAACTCCTGGTTTTGATGCGTTACTCTAAGTTTATTAGTGGCCCTCATCGGATTACCAGGGGCATGTCTAGAATGTTTTTGGGGGGTAGCCAGGTAGCCAGGTAGAAGCACAAATTTGGACAATGGTTGCAGAAGTAAACGGCCCACCTTGACAAAAAAGTTCAATTTACAAAATTAAAAAACGTTAATCAAAATCTAAGTGGCAACTGTAAACTACAATTAAGTTCAAACATAGTACCAATGGTGCACTTTTAAGCCTTGTTTATGCTTCTCCGTCAGCTCCGCAAGGGACAGACACGCACGGACTGACGGAAGCGTTTTGCTCTCATACTTCTCCGTCTCCTGGAGAGTGTTGCAAAGCAATTCTCCGGCAGGACAACAGAGGGCGTAGCACTGTTCTGTTGTATCCTGTCATGTATCGGTCCAAGATAGTGTGTTTATATTGTGTTTTTTGTGTATATGAGACTTTTAACACGGACATATTTGTCTCTCATTCTCCAACCGCTTCATGCGCTCCCCACCTCTAAACCCACGTTTCCTGTCATTTCCGTCCACAAATAAAACGCTTGCTGCGCATCTTTTCACTCCTCCAGTCACGGGGGAATTAAACGTTCATGTTTTTAGAGTTTTTTCGCAAGGTTTATTCTTCAAGCTTCTCCGTGTCTGCCGCTAGTTATCCTCGGCTCTCTTTGCAATGGCAGCACTGTAAACAACAGCGGCGTCCTGACCAATCACAAGCTTGCGTAATCCGTCTCGTTCGGCGGATGTTTAAAAAAGTGGGCTCGACTCCGTACGTACTTGCGTGCCTGCCGGATCCCTACGCAAGGACGGATAATGGTGTTGCGTGTGCTCCGCACTGACGCAGACGGAGAAGCATAAATCAGGCTTTAATAATACTGATCTAGGACATGTTGAACAAACGCATGAATTCATTATAATGAAATTTGGATTTTATCTTGTAATGTCATGATTTTTTCCAGTAAAACGTTTAAGTTCAGGGCTGTCAGAAGCATACATCGTGGGTCAGGGTGCTCTTCGGATGAACACATTTCCAGGCTGGCATTCTAGTGCATTTTAACTGTTTGTTAAATATTTAAATTATTTTCAGCTAACAACTGAAATAAATGAAACTTAAAAATATCCATAAATCAATGTAAACGAATAAGAAATGAAATGGCTGGTTTGTGATTTTGTTTAAACCCAATGGCGTCATTATCTGAATTTCAGAAATGTTTTGAAGTATACACCAAGCTGTTTGATGCTCAAAATACAAAAAATTTTCAATAAAAATGTTGGATGTTTATTTTATATTTGCTGATAATAATAACAATACCAAAGGCACCTGGGGTGGCCAACCTTTTTGCAGGGGTGTCTCGTGCCCCCCTCTGGATATGTCCCAGTGGATCCCCTATTTGAAAACATTATAGAGGTTTATCTGCAGTATAAAAAAGTGAGTTGAGTCCTCTGTTTTCAGCCCTATTTTAGGGTTAAGTAGCCAGGTTTTACACATCTGTGCATCTAAATAATGCAGCTATGAGACCAAGGGGACCATGCAAAGCAGAAAAACAGCAAACATTTGTGGCTAACAGAAAGTTCTGTAAAAACCTGTTTCATCTCAGTCAGAACAGCTTTTAAATTCACACACGGATATGTTTTCCCATGCATTCAATGGCTAGATCGTACGCTATGACCAATAAGGATGATATTTTGGTAGAAAATCAAGGAAAATGGTTTGATAATAAAAGATTTGAGTTTAGTTGAGTGAAAGGAAAGTGATACTGTTGTTCTTCCAACCCGCTCTTTGCCAAATTGCACCTCACACAATTAAACACCTTGTTTGTCAGCTGTAAAATTTAATTCCAGGTTGGTCTCGTGCTACTGCTTCACACTCATAGTTTCCCAGAGTCAGGAGTCTCCGCGTCGGGTCGAACAGCTGGATGTCTACAGCGCTTTGGTGAAAACAGATTAACATTGACTACAGGAAAAGCCCTGACACATGGAGGGAAATCAGTGGAACTTCATCACACGTGTTTGGATAACTTATCAGATGAAATGATGCAACAAAGCTGCACATTGTTTTGGTTATGATCGTTATCAGCTCTAAAGTCAATTTCATCTGAGTTAATGATGAACACTGATTTTCTGATAAGTTTTTAAAAATAAAGTGATTTAATTTTACAATCTAAACTAATTTCAAAATACGAGTGAAAGCACAATAAAACAATTTGTTCTGCTCACACAGAAACTCATCTCCAGGCCGAGTCAGTGTTCTGTTATCACTACAGAGACAAGAAGGCATCTCGGTGCCTCGACACTCGTTACCTAAACAATGCCGGGACAATAAAAGATGCCTCTCCGATGACCTTCTTCTGTTGTTGCTGAAACATTTGGTTCCATTTCCTCTCTGCTTTGAGCCAGAAGAAGGAATGTCCTGTTTCCTCTGAGTATAGAGGGGTGGTGAAGGTAGAGGGGTCAGCGGTCCAGCTGCTTATGCAATTAGCCGTGGAGGTAAAAGACAAAACCTGCACCTTGGATGCTGGATTTGGAAAAACATGGGAACAATTTGGAAAACAACATGCGGTCCTAATCTCACAAATTCCCATTACTGTGTCAACACAATCAGCAGCACCAGGACAAGAGTCCTATTTACACCATTAGTAACTTATAAACTCAAGGAAGTCCATCCAGCGATTTTAGTCACTGTCCATCCTCTTTCTATTCAGTAAAGCCATAATTTCCAACAATAATCCAATCATGGAGGCAACAGATCCAGGAGGGAGACCCAAATGTTCCTCTTTGTAAACTCCATCTCCTCCTGGGGAATCTTCTGGCAGGAGAAGAATTCTTCCAGCAAGTCTTGCATCTGTCCCAAGTTGTCCTTCTATCAACCACAACACGTCCATAGTTAGCTTTCCTATTTGAATGACAGAAGCACCTCCGCTGATCCATTTCCATGAGGAAGAGCAGCGGCTCAGAACGTCTGTGGAAGCAGCCATGGCTGGATCTGCCATAACAGATTGACCTGAGTTCGGACAAAAACAGATTTGTCGAACTCGACGAAAGTGGACCAGGACCACATAAAATCACTTTGCCTGGAAAAGAGAGACTTGGGATGGAGATTTCTTGGGGAAGCGGAGGGTGTAGTTTATGTGCTGAAAAGTGAAACGCTTTGAGTAATTGCAGTCAAATTTTTGTGTCTCTTCACTTCAACAAGCTAGACCTTAAATTTCAGGTCTGTGTCTGTTCAACTGGAGCTGTGGATTTAGCTAAATTCTTAAAGGGAAATGGTGCAGATTTGGTTTCTACAGGAGTGATTCATCACAAAGAAACAAATCAGTTGTGTTCACGATCTAAAACACGCAGGAAACCTGCTGGAAGCAGACTTCAGCGCCGGCATGTCAGCTCTACTTTACTAAATCCAACAGAGACCCGTCTGGATACTTTGAAGTTGCAAGTGCAACATTCTGGCCACAGGGGGTGGTGGGGCTATGAGTGACATTCATTAGCCCGGTAAATGATCACTTTAGAACATACTGGCTCAAGAAAATCTCTAATGAACTTTGTTGTTAAATGTTTATGATTGTCAGATCAAGAAAGAGTTGGAATTAAGCTGTAACCGGTCTGTAATAATCTGCCGCTCTCGCTCAATGCCGGATCTCTGTTTGTGCATATCAAGCCAACCTGAATGTTGATGATGAGACAAGCTGCAGCTCATCTTCACAGTCTGGCATGCTGCATTGGTGTGTGGCAACCCTGCAAAGTGCACGTTTAATAAAAGTTTTGATAGCTGCTTGGCAGACTTGCTCGGACATTTTTCTTCCAGTTTACACAGGAAATGAAAAGCCACGAGGGGGTGTGGGTTAAAACTGTGCACACATTCTGCAGACTCTGTCACTCGGGGCCTGGGCTTGTCTCATCACAGCTGTTCCACGCCCACATACGAACACGGAGCAAGGGATGAGAAGTAATCGAGCCAGCTTCCAAAAAACTTTGGCAACTTTCTCAGCCATGTGCTGCTAAAACGCAGGAGGAGCATCTGTGTCTGAGAGCGTTTCATCATTTCACTCATTTGTGGTTGGAATACGTTTAACGCAAATCAAATCATTTAGATTAGTGAAATTAATGTTATTATTAAATAAAAGTAAAACTAATGTATTTATTGAGGAACAGGCTGATTGTGATGCTTGACCATCATTGTATTCCAGACCTTCCATTTGACTGTAAAAGCCAGAACATCCAGTTGTGCAGCTGGCCAAGTGGGCACCTGATTTTCATTTTATGTTCAAAGACAATTTTTCATGAGCGCTCCAAAAACCTGAACAAAATACTGAATGAGTAAGTACCACCAATCAGCTGGCATTGTGCCTTTAATGCACTCCCCGGCTCACCGAGCTGCCTCCCTTAGTGAGAGAAAAAGGCATCAGTCATAGTTTGAAAAGGAGAGCCTGTAATGTCAACCACCATATTGGCATTTCCCACCAGAAAGCAGTTTCCTGCATATAGAGCAAAAAAGACATGAAACAGCATTTTAACTCCTGCTTTAGAAATACAGCTGGTGCTCCTATTGATTATCCTCGTGTATTATTTCACTTCAGAGTGGTTTTGAAGGATTGCCACAAAGACTGAAACACATGCTGTGGTCTCAAAAAGAAAAGAAAACAGTTGCAGCAAAATAAAGCTGTCAAATCCTCTACTGAAGGTCCAGGATGTCACTCAAGCAGAATAAAGTGCCAGCAAAAACACTATATCATTTGATTTTTACATTTTAGGCAAATATTAGTTGTTTTTCTTTTTATTGGTGTCATTTTCTTACATTATTTGGCAGTATTGTGAGAGAATGTAAAGCTCTGGTAGATAAAACAAAACAGCACTTTTACTATTTATTAAGCAAGACTAACAACAAGTCTGCTCCAAATGTTATCTTATATTAATCAACTCAGCTGTTTAAACAGGTGGTGCAATAGCTCTGTTTAATGTTTGTTGTGCAGGTTCACACTTGATAGGAACCGTCTCATAGTTCTGTTTGCAGAGATTCATTCATGCTCAGATGTTACATGATTAACAACCACAGAACTAAATAAATGGGTTCTTCTTAATCAGATTTTTAAGAGTTTGGTTCTGATTCTGCCGGAGGTTCCGTCCTGTTACTGTCTCCCATTGTACTGTTCCTGCTCAGGAAAACGGCAATCTGCTGGTTTCCATTTAGGGAAATTCAAGCAAGTCACAATTCATAGTTTACTGACTTTTTCTACATTTAAGTTTAGTTAATTGGAACCAGTTGGCTTAAAACAGCACATGGATTGTATTGGATCTGTTGCTTCTTGGATGAAGAGGGCATACATTCTTTATTTCAGTACATTTGCTGTGGTCTCTAATAAATCAATATCTTGTGTGTCGGTTTTTGTGGAAAAAAACAGGAAGTAGAGGTTAACCAACGACAGGGTTTGGAGTCTTACTCATTAATGGTCATGCAAACACCTCACCTCTGATTGGCTAACAGAAATGTGACTCATCAGTGGCCGTCATTCAATTGTGTTACTTGAGTTTCAAATGCAACCGTGATGCTTAATCTCCAAAAATAACACAAGCCTGAATGTGTTCCAGCATGTTGTGGAGTTGCTAACGGTTACAGTAGCTTCCTCTAGCCGAGATGCACTCTGCTCTCTCCTGGCTGCTGGGACAACACAGCCGTCTACGGACACGAGCTAGGAAGGGTGAGTCCATGAATTCTAATGTTACAGTGAGATGTGGAGCTGTGTGACTTTCTGACCAGAGCGTTAGCGTTACAGTTAAGGTTTCTATGTGAAACTCAGATCAGAATAATAATAAAAAACTATATCAAATCTTTTTCTATTAACATCTAAATGCAGCTCCTTGAATCCTCCTCTGCTGCCATGTGTCATCCATTCTAGTGGCCTTCAGTTTTTTTTAAATAAAGGCAAGAACGAAAAGCAACGTTTATCAACAAGTCCCTTTAAACAAGGAAGACAGCAACCTGCCCTTATAAAGTAGAGAACAGCTCTGTTTCCATTGCCAGAACTTCAGGGTAAATACTGAGATGGGGAAATTGGGCTGGAGATAGGATGTCCTAGTCCTCTCAGCTGTTGTGTCCATTAGATTTCAGCCCTTTCAGAACTTTGCACAGACGTCAGTATATCGAGACAGCTTCAGCAGGGAGTGATGTCACTGATCAGCACCAAAAAGCGTCCACAGTAACAAGAATAATAAATAAAGCATTTATTCTGGCGAAGTATTTAATCCATTCAGAGGAAGAGAGCAGCTGTGTGATGTAAAATGTGGCGTTCAATGACCAGAAGGAGTGCCATTTTTTCGGCACTGTGTAAGAGAACAAAGCCCCGTTAACTCGTTGTGGGGGAATTTTCCTTGTTTTCCGGTGTCGGAAGTTTAATTAGAAGCGGGATCATACTTATTCTCCTTTGCTTCCATTCTGCTTTACCAGCAACTCTTCTCATTTTACTAATGCCGGTTGTTTTGGACGATGTCTGCTGATGAAACTTCCTGCTCAATTACAACTAATCAGCAAGAAGTTAACCAAAAGTTCCACTTAGCTATTCCAACGGGCCATTCCAAGTACCTACTCCTGATCAAGTACTCCGAATGTTCCTGAAACGGACCGGAAAACAGCCGTCGGGCTGGACCAGGCAATGTTGGGAAGTTCCTATAAATTTACCCCGATAATGGAAACAGAGCTATTGTTTGTTATGTCAGTTAGCAGATCAGTGTTTATCATCACCGTTTTGAGCAGCACACATTTCAATCCATCAAGTTAAAAATGGTCTCATTTTGTTCATAATTGAGACCTATAATAGATGCAGAGAACATTGAACCTGCTGCAGACATGGCTTCGGTGCAAAAATTATTCACACAAGTCAGATTTTAGGATCATTAAAAAAACTGACTACTTGAGATTTTTCAAAGGCTGTTCACAAACAAAAGGATGATTCATTTCTCTGGAAAAACAAAAGCTTTTACTCAATATAATGTCAAATGAAACTATTATATACTCATAAAACACAGATGAAAGCCACCCAGTAGCCATCATTTCAGAGTGGACACACACACACACACACACACACACACACACACACACACACACACACACACACACACACACACACATTTTACTGCCTCTGTAGTGTCACTATCAGGGTTTCCTCGCTGAGTCGAGCAGACTTCCAGACGATGGAGGTTAAGTGGAGCTCAGAGGGGGAGTCCAGCTGTGATGAAAGACAAATCACATAAGCCACCGCTCTCAGGGCAGGTTGGCACCACGGGAAGCTTTGATAGATGTGGAGAGAGGAAAGTCTGGGTCAGCATCAGGATGTGAGGAGAATATTATATTATCTTGTCCAGAGCACTCTGAACAGATGCAGGTACAACCCTGAAATATGAACGTGTTTCTGATTTTACACGGACATTCAGAGCCATCACTTTTTTATCTGCTTCAGATTGGAGGATAAAGTTATCAGAAACAGGTTGGACCAAGCTCCTGTCCTTTGAGGCAGCGACTCGTCTGTCATTGTTCAGTGGTTTCATCAAAAAGTTAACTATAGCAAAATCGTCACTCATTATCATCACACCAGAAAGAAATGTTCACAAATGAGCCAAAAGTGTTCAGTTCAAGTTCCCTGCAAGAGTAAATGTTCAAATCAAAGTTATTTGTACTTTAATTTACTGACATGGATTAGGAATCCTTCCTGTTTATCCTAACAAGACAGCTATGCATAAGAGCATAAAGTTATTTGTACATTTATAGGTAAAATCCCTCCTAGAACAGGGAGTAGATTCCAGATCCACTCACACACATTTGCTGTGATGAACTTGTTTTACGAGTCAAAGCCAAATCTTCACAGTTTAAAAATAGTTTCCATGCATTTTAAACCATTTCCCTGATGGGCACCAGGATGTTGAAGTGGTCCCCATGACTATGTACACTGGTTATTGACCCCATTCAACGATAAATACTAGAACACACACACACACACACACACACACACACACACACACACACACACACACACACACACCTCTCTACCATTACAACAATGCTACAAATGAATAGCCACATAAAACATGAAGTTATTTTCTAAATCCAAAACCCAAAGCACAGAAAGTCAGAGTGTGTTCGCTGCTAGGAGAACATCCATCAACACAGTTCTGGATATACATTCTTGGTTGTGTTAGGGTGGAGCAAACCTGTTTGTTCTAAAATCATCCGGATCTTTTCCACATGTGGCTACAAAGAAAGACATTTTATTTTATGTCTTCCAGCTGGACTGTTAGAGACATCTACAGTAAATGTTTGATTTAGAATCATGCTGATCTTTCACTTGTGACTAACCTGAAATTAAACTGAAATGTTTGTACAAATCTGTTGACGCAGTCATGGTTCAACTCCTTTTCGACCATTGCCAAAGATCCTTATAGAACCAACTCTGGTTTCAAAGAATCTAGATGGAGAATCAGGATTCGGACCTTCATCATATCCAGTCCTTTACATGTCTGCACCTCCTGCAATGGAGGATCTACGGGGGCAAGGGTCCGTTTTACCTGCTTAAGTCTTTGTTTGTCTTTGTTACCTAGTAAATCTATGAGATTTGTTATGGAATTACATAATTAAGTAAACAACAACATTATACAGTTGTATTAACATTAATAGTGTTTTCCATCATTTTAGGTTGTTTATTTTTGCTGTTTGTCATCTTTTAGATCAAAGTTTTTTTGCATTTTATTTAAAATCAAATGGTAAAATATTCCAAATGTCTCCAGTTGAAGGAATTTATTTTTCGATGTGGTTAAAATTCTGGGACACAACAACGAAGCCTCGTTGCTGAAAAGACCGAATCCCTACAAATGCTTTAGGACATTTTGGACACTTCTTTGCATAGTTTCTACCAGCAATCGCAGTCCAGCAAGACTCAGGCTGTCTGCAGTTTCTACGTTTGAATCCATTTACTAACCAAACTCCTCCAAATGTCTGGACCTCAATTAATAAACTGATAAAAGTTATGACGTCTTTAACATGAGATTAAAAATCTGGTTGTATTATAACATCTGAAGCTCTTAATCATAAACAGCAACTGAAATCCATAAAAACATTTATATTTTATTTCTATGAGTTTATAGTAGATTAATCACGTTTGTTCAGCTCTCCTGTGGCCTCATAGTAGAACAGCTTTCCTCAAAATAAAATTCATCTGCATACATTCTGACAAATCATCTGATACTGAGAATTAACAAACACTTAAAAGATAGTTCTGGTTTTCTTTTCTCCTCCATCTAATTCTCATCCGAAAAGCAGCCTTTTGTGTAAATATGCTGAATTATCTAGTTATTCTGTTATTTTAGATATTTTTTTTCTGCTACTGCAGACGGATACAGGAGAGAATGCACTCAGAAAAAGAGAAGCTGAGGGGCATGACTGTGCTTTGAGTTAGAACAGTAAACCTCACAGCAGGGGACACAATTTCCAGCCTGCAGGCTGGAAGGCTAATCTCCCAATTAGCTGTTTAATATACTCATTGAGAAACAGCAAAGGCAAATCTGCTGGAATAATACACAAAAACAAACACAGAAGATGCCTTTCTAATACGTTCTTTTAGGCAAGCCGCGTGAGTCGGGGAACGTTACTACTCTGTGAGCAATCGCAGGCTCTTTGAAATATCTGTTTGGATTCAGCACAAGCTCTTCTCAGTGGTCGTCTTTATTTTTCACTCCATACTTGGATCCTGTGGTGCTTTACGAATTATTAAGAGGCTCGTTTGTTTAATTTCTTAGAATTAAATGACTTTCTCTCTACAGCTATTACTGGGGGAAAGAACTACATCAGTGAAGAAATTTACAAAGCAATTGCAGATTTTAACACTTCTTTTCTAACTGGTAACTTTATAATCGCACCAGTAAGAAGCACATCAATGGTGCGACTCCACTCCCATGTATTTAGCCTTAATGGTTTGTGAACAGCTGACGTTAAAAGTGGTTTACCATCTCCAGTAAAGCCACACACAATAGAACATTCCCATAGATTTATAAGGTCATTTAAGCAACAAATAAAACAACATTTACAGGGCATTAAACACATCAGTGTATAGACTAAATTTGAACACATCAAAACAACTTTAAATAAATAAGAAAGAAAACAAATGATTCATTGAGATTGAAACTATTTCAGGGTATTCTTCAAGTTACTGTTTCATCAAAATCATGGAAAGTGTGTGTGTGTGTGTGTGTGTGTGTGTGTGTGTGTGTGTGTGTGTGTGTGTGTGTGTGTGTGTGTGTGTGTGTGTGTGTTGCTGATATCAATAGTGTAGCGAAAGCAAATGGATTATTTATTTGATATTCGGTATAAATATACAATGTTACCTTGCTTGATCTTTATTGTAAATATCAGAAGATTATAGGGCTTAATCAGAAGATTCTAGATTAGAATTTTGCTTTATTAAGTAATTATGCACACTTTGTTTTGGTTCAAAAAAGAGTCAGGATTTATAAAAGTAAGAAATTATTTTATTACAATTATAACATGATAAGTGAACTAAAATTTTTCTGTGATTGGATGAAGCGAAATGTGGTAAAGGCTATGTGTCAATTTGTTGTTGGTCAGAACTTCCAAATCTCGGAGAGCGGCGTCTCCGGATGAAAAAGAATTTGGTTTGCTTGAGCTATGAAGTTGTTATCGTCAGAAGCACATCAGATGCAATGTCTCTGTGTTCTACCTCACCCTTTTGATGACCCTCGTCACAGATCCAGAGGTCAGAGAGGTCAGATGACCTCAGGGCACCCAGGTCCAGTAGATTCATCGCAAGCACAGACTTCTCCAGTCCAGAGTTGTCACCAGGCAGCACAGGTTGGGATCAGCTTGCGTCTCAGGAACAACTCTTAAGGAGTTGAACAATATCATCTTTGTTCTGCAAGAACTGTTTGCTCATCAGCTTTGCAGGTGCAAAAAGGTCTTGACGACGTGTCAAAATCTTTGATGGTTAAAGAGGTTTTGCTACAGAGGGCTGGTCTGAAGCTTTCTCTAGAACTGGCTAATCTCTCTGAATGATCTGGTTTCAATAATTTGATGTTATGATTTGCTTTCCAAGGGCACGGGGTCCTGGCAGAAACCACGGGTCATTGGAACAAGTCAGAGGCCCTAGGGACTCAGTCGAGGAAGCACAGGTTAGTTTCCAGGCAAAGGCCCCTGGAGTGAGGAAAGCAAACCCCCACACCAGAGAATAGTCAGTGTAGCTCCTCAAACTTTAAAAAAAGTTATACGCCTAACAGGATCCTCAGGAAAGTAAACAAATGACCAGGGACCGGTCCAGGCCCCAGACGAACCGCAGAGCTCCCGTAAGCACGGCAGAAACCACAGGAAGTCCAGACCCACACGAACCGAACCCACAGGCAGCCGAATCAGGTGATGGTGTAGAGACATCCTCTCAGGAAGCGATGATCACAGGCAAATCCAGAAGAGGAGAAGAGCAGACACAGGGCACTTCAATGTAGACACACATAGATTGCGTCTGATGCAAAATAAAGAAAAATAAACTTAGCACTATACGCACCTGTATGTGCTGGTGTGAAGGCAAACTCGTGTAAAAGGGAACGCAATGTTGTGTCTCCTTTCTGACCAGATGTTGAATAGATGGTGAAAGGTCAAACAGTGCCTAAACTGACCATTGCTGGACGCTACAATAGAAAAGACTATTTAGAATCCAAATCAGGACTGTTACAAACCATGTCTGTTTGTGGCCACTAGATAATAATAATACATTTTATTTCAAGCGCCTTTCAAGACTCTCAAGGTCACTTTACAAGTACAGGTACATACAAGAAAAAATTTAATAAAAACACCAATACAAATACATAAAATAATCAAGATTAAAAAAGGAGCTAAAACTAGATTAAAAATGTAGGAATGGAGGATTTTGGTTGCTAGGCTAGAGAAGGAGAGAAGAAAGAGTATAGTTGTGGTGGATAAGCCAAGCGGAACATATGAGTTTTGAGTTGAGACTTAAAGGTTGAGAATGAGTTGATATTGTGGGTGTCAGATGGGAGAGTGTTCCAGAGTTTTGGGGCTGAGTAACTGAAGGCTCTGGCTCCAGTGTTACTAAGGGCAAATACGGGGAACAGAGAAGGAAACGGAGGATGATTAACTAAGCGAGCGAATGGGAGTAACGACATGGATGAGATTAGAAATATATGGAGGAGCGACATTGTGGATGGCTTTGAAGGCTTTAATGCTAGCGGAAAGTGTGGCGTTATCGAAGCTACGTGAGAAAGAACTGATCTTGGAGAGGGAGGGCTTGGTGCCGGTGAGGAGGATTTCTGACTTGTCACTGTTAAGCTGAAGGAAGTTGGAAGAGAACCAGGATTTAACTTCAGAGAGGCAACTTGGAAGAGAGGAAAGAGGGAGCGGAGTGTTGGGTCTGGTAGAGAATTAGAGCTGGGTATCATCGGCGTAGCAGTGGAAATTAATGTTGAAGATGGCCTCAGCATGCAGGTTTGGTAGAGAAATAGAGCTGGGTATCATCGGCGTAGCAGTGGAAATTGATGTTGAAGATGTTCTCAGCACGCTGCCTGCCCAGCTGTAGGAAATTCTAATCAAGGTGCTCCCTGTTAAAAGGAAGCACCTGGCAATGTGAAGGGGGAGAATCCAGATGAGGGCAGGCATGGAGGTGTTTGTTCTCCTCTCTCCCTCCTTTGAGCAGACTTCAGCTTAACTTGTGGTTACCGGAGTGATTTTGGTCCGTTCTAGTGAAACACCTTCGTTTGGTTATCTATTTAGTATCGTCCTCGTTAAAGAGAGACTCGGCTCACCCTTGTGGTAAAGCTTTTTGCGTTTGTTGTAGTTTTCACCCAGCCTTATGCGCTTCCGCTTTGTGTTTATTAGAGCTTGTTTTGTTTGTTATCGGTCCTTTGTTTATTATTCCCCAGTTTTGGATGACCATTTGTGATTTTGTGTTATTCCTTCCAGCCCAGAGAGCTGTTTTCTTTAATAAACTCCCTTTTAAGAGATTTGATTTGGTTGGTTCTTTTCACAATTCATTTTCTTTAGTCCCTCCTTAACCATCACACTCCTAGTAGAGCTGAGGGACGTAAAAGAGTGGGGGCTCGTCCGGGATTTTTTTCCTTTTAATACACGTAAAACCCAGGCTAATATTGTGTTTTCAATTCACTATGTTTGGGACTAACCTTATTATCTCTCTTAGAGTCAGAACAGAGGCTACCATGGCATCCTTTGACCTACAGGCATTTGTGGAGGCTCCCTCACGCCGGCTGTTGGAGAGTTGTCAGAAATCCGACCTGCAGCAGGTTGCCGCCATTTCAGTCTGCTCGTCCCGAAACAGCTGACCAAAGATGCCCTACGTCAGCTCGTCCTGGATTTTCTGGTGTCACAAGAGATCCTTCCGCCTCCTTCAGAACCGGTGTCTCACCCTTCGTCACCGCCGGTGATCCATGAGGAAGAGGATCAAAAAGAAAGACAACAGGAAACATCTTCCCAGGATTCGTCCTCCCCAGGTCAGTGTCCTCCTACTAAGCTAGCCGGAGCTCGTCTAAAGCTACGACTAGCTCGTCTGCACATTGAGGCTGAGGAACGCGCTCTCGAACGGAAGCTACGCCACGAGTTGGATATGAAACGACTGGACGCCGAAATCCACTCTAGTGAAACACATTCGTTTGTTTATCTTTTTAGTATCGTCCTCATTAATGAAGGCTCGACTCACCCTTTTGGTGAAACTTTTTGCGTTTGTTGTAGTTTTCACCCAGCCTTATGCGCTTCCGCTTTGTGTTTATTAGAGCTTGTTTTGTTTGTTATCAGTCCATTGTTAATTATTCCCCAGTTTTGGATGACCATTTGTGTTTTTGTATTAATTCTATTTATTCCTTCCAGCCCAGAGAGCTGTTTTCTTTAATAAACTCCCTTTTAAGAGATTTAATTTGGTTGGTTCTTTTCACAATTCATTTTCTTTACTCCCTCCTTAACCATCATACTCCTAGTAGAGCTGAGTGATGTAAAAAGGACATAAAGTAAAACAACCTATTTGTTTGGTAAACGTGACTTCTTTTCATTTCTTTTAATCTCTGATTTAAAAATAATAATAATAATAACTGAAGCTTTATCCGGCAACATCCAGGATTTGTTTTACTCAAGTGCTTCTCTCTTTTTCGAAACAGACAGAGGTCTATCTTTCATTACAATCAGAGCTAGTCCCTCCTTAACTGCGTAAATTACTTGTGGAGTTCCTCATGGATGCTGGTTGGGATTCTTGCAGTACACATTGTCTATGGGTTATATCAATAGATCTAATTCAATGTAATCCAACAGTCATTTATATTACACACATGCTGGATTAAAAACTTTCTTCAGTTGAATACATTTGAGAAAGATCTCCTAACCAGCTTGTGCACTGACAGAAATTGTGTTTTGATTAAAAACCTTTTTGCTTATCTTAAGAGGATGCTAGAATCCTGAGGGTGGTCTTGCATGCATGCATATCAAACCTGATGTACTTTTATTAGTTCTTATATTCTTGATCTGTCCTTGGGTGGCATTAAAATAACAGACAGGAAAGAAAAAGAAAAATTGAAAAGTTTGAACATGATATTTTCAGGATTACAATTGTGTCATTTTCTCGACTCACTTTGTTCCATTCCCATCTTGATTAGTTTGTTTTTATCTTGCAAACATAGCTCCTGGCATTAGGTTATAATAGGATACATTGTTATGTAAGATGCCCTTAATTTACCCGCATCTATAACATCATACAGCCCTGGTGAGTGATATGTGTTGCCAAAAATAATCCTTCTCAATCAGCAAAACATTTGTGAATAAAGCCTTTTTGTCCCTAATCTACATATTAATTTTAAAAGTGACTTTTCAGTGCTTAGAAAGTGTGATTCTGTGTAAAGGTATTGGTCATTTTCATATCTGCTGTGGTGAGCTTCCCATTAGCTCTTTGCATGAGTTACAGGCAAGTTCAAGTGCAGCCAAAATCTAATTTTGTAATGCAATCTTTAACAAGCTCCAAACTTCTCCAGAGTTCATTTAATATTATTTTAGAAATCTTTACACAGCCATCAGTTTCACATTTTCTGGTGAATACAGGCCATTTACCATGGTTATTCACAAGCATAAATATCATCTGCAGCTGCAAAACTCAACCCTTCTGCGGTGCATTTAGGGGTCAGGTCCAGCAGGAATATCTCTATCTGACAAAACATCCATATAATACAAAAAGGATGGTGGTGTAAAGATTTTAAAACAATATCTGCGTGAACTGCTGTGACATTTAACAGGTTAAAGCTGTTTTAGCATAGCCGGATTCTGTTATTTAGTTGGGTCCATCAGTAAATTCATTTTCCACTCAACAGAATTTTCTAGGACTTTTTTGGAAGGACACATTTAGTTGAACATAAAAAAATTATAAAAATAAGCATTATTTGTAAAAATACATTTTGTGATTGGTAATGGTCTAACAGAGTTTTCAATAGAATAGATTTTTCTGGTTCACTTGCCTAGTTTTAGATGTGAAAATAAATGTAAAGAAATTACAAAATGAATGAGTGATCTGAAACTAAGGTTTTAGAGGGTTTTAATAAACCAAGTATCCAGAAAATAAAGTCTGTCTTTCCTCTTTAATTGAAAGGCATTTCCCTCTCTCTATGGTGACCCTGCCTGAGGCAGCTGGGGGTCAAGCTGCAGTCAGGGTCATAAAAATCAAAGGCTGTCACAGGCCTGTAGGCTTATGGACGACCCTGCAGGCAAAGTTAAAGCGCTGAAAGGGAAAATACAGAGAAACACACCAAGACTGACAAGGTGATTCAGTCCCTCCATTGTTGTAGTCACCTCAAGCAGCTCACAAAGCCAGACTGACAACAGTTTACCCCTCTGTGCCTGACGTGTCGATCATTCCAGGCTGGATTCCAACCAAACAGAACAACGGGTGAGTTTCCACAACACTATTATCAGTGACAGCACATCTGAAGCCTCATCGCTGCCTCCATGATGACAGACACTCTGAGGTCCTGAAGAGCTCGACTGAATGAGTCCACAGTGTTGTGTGTGTTAAACCAGCTGTTTGAATTCTGATAAATGACATGGTTGCGAGGGTTAGCAGCCATTGGGATGTTTGTCTTCACGTGTTCGCATTGCTGAGTTTCCAAAACAGAGACCGTGCCAGCAAGTCGCTAAACCAGCTTCTCACTGGCTGCAAATGTTGGTGATGAACTCAAAAAGGCATTTGTGACGGTTCTGAGGTGTTTTCTTGACTTTGTGACGGATTGCCAACCAAAACATAATAAAATAAAACTAATTTAGATAAGTGAAGTTTATAACACTTTGACACAAAATTGCAAGAAGGAATTTTGCTTGCCGGGTGCTATATTTTAAGGTCTCGTGTTTAATGTGTCTGATTTCAAGTGAAAATTTTCAGTCCATGACTGGTCACTGTTAATCTCAACCCCATTAGATACTGGCTTCAACACTTAAAAGATGTGGAACGCTGAAAAAAACATTTTTAAGGTTTTTTCTGATTGTAATAGTTAACTTTGAGTGTTTCATGCAGGACGAACATGAAAATAGTCTCCTACACCTATCTGCTGCATTAGATTCTGATAGAAAACAGACGGTGAAACTCTAGGATAGAAAATCCTGACAGATCTACATCACGCAGTCACTTAACATTCATGGACTCACCCATCTGGACTCACAACAGGGAAGGTTGTTGTTGGTTTAGCGTCCAGGAAACAGCAGAGAACGTCTAGGCTAGTAGAAGCTAACTGTTAGCATTAGCAACACCGTCACACAGCAGAACTCCTCCAGAATGCTGCTGCCAGAGTCTTAACAAGAACTAAGAGAACGGAGCACATCACTCCTGTTCTTAGATCCCTACACTGGTTACCAGCAAACTACAGAATAGACTTCAAAGTGCTCCTATCACTCAATGGCATGGGACCAGAATACGTCCGATCTCATTCCTGTATAAACACTCAATAGGGCTCTGAGATCCCATGGAAACAATCAGCTGGTAGAACCTCGGGTCAGAACCAAACATGGTGGAGATGCATTTAGTTACCATGCTGCTCACATATGGAATCAGCTTCCCCGTGACCTCAGATCTGCCCCAACCCTAGTGTTGTTTAAAACAAAACTAAAACCCTCATGTGCTCACCAGCCTTTACATGAATTGTTTCTTATCATGCGTCGTCTCCACTGTAATCTACGATGTAATTTTGTCTTCTCCTTTCGCTCTAAACTGTAATTCCATTTGTGTGTATTTTAATTTGTGTTTTTATGTGTTTTCATATCATGTCCTGATAATTGGAAAGCACATTGAACTGCCTCTCTGTTTGAAGTGCTCTATAAGTAAAGCTGCCTTGCCTTGCCTCCAGGCTTGTGTTATTTGCAGAGATAAAACATCAACGGTACAGGTCAGTGGTAGAGTCGTGTTGCTGCTATACAAGTCAAGATGAGATGTCCAAATATCAGGAGATAAGAATTCAAATCCTGCCGTCTGAAGCTCAGCTGTGATGTGGCTCACTTTTAGGTCCGGAAAATGGTGCCCTGGTAAATATTTTTTACATCTTTTACAATTTTTTACATCTCCGAACCAGCCTAAGAACGGTTTGGGGTCCTAGTGGAGGAGCTGGTGGAGGTGGCCGTGGAGAGGAAGGTCTGGAACTCCCTAGCTGGGATGCTGCCCCGCGACCCGGATAGGCAGGAGAAGATGAGACTAGACGTCAGCAGCCTATAAGTTACTGTTATCAGCAAATCCAGATATTTTATTCGTACCATTTAATTAGATTTATACAATTATCTTTCATGGCGGTTAAAACGAAGAGTCGGAGTACCCGGCCCGGAGGGTTACCGGGGTCCCACCCTGGAGCCAGGCCTGGGGTTGGGGCCCGTGAGCGAGCGCCTGGTGGCCGGGCTTTCGCCCATGGGGCCCGGCCGGGCCCAGCCCGAACCGGATACATGGGCTCGTCCAACTG